>NC_092055.1:52583027-52883027 GCF_003086295.3 Arachis hypogaea
TCTTCTGTATTGCTTGGGAGAGTACTAGGAGGGATTTTAGTGATCTTTTTACTCAGCTGGCCCACTTGTGCCTCCAAATTTCTAATGGAGGACCTTGTTTCATTCATGAAACTTACAGTGGCCTTAGATAGATCAGAGACTAAGTTTGCTAAATTAGAGGTATTTTGTTCAGAGTTCTCTGTCTGTTGCTGAGTGGATGATGGAAAAGGTTTATTATTGTTAAACCTGTTTCTTCCACCATTATTAAAGCCTTGTTGAGGCTTTTGATCCTTCCATGAGAGATTTGGATGATTTCTCCATGATGAATTATAGGTGTTTCCATAAGGTTCACCTAAGTAATTCACCTCTGCTATTGCAGGGTTTTCAGGATCATAAGCTTCTTCTTCAGAAGATACCTCTTGAGTACTGTTGGATGCAGCTTGCATTCCATTCAGACTCTGAGAAATCATATTGACTTGCTGAGTCAATATTTTGTTCTGAGCCAATATGGCATTCAGAGTATCAATTTCAAGAACTCCCTTCTTCATAGGCGTCCTATTACTCACAGGATTCCTCTCAGAAGTGTACATGAACTGGTTATTAGCAACCATGTCAATGAGTTCTTGAGCTTCTGCAGGCGTTTTCTTTAGGTGAATGGATCCACCTGTAGAAGTATCCAATGACATCTTTGATAGCTTAGATAAACCATCATAGAATATATCCAGGATGGTCCATTCTGAAAGCATGTCAGAAGGACACTTTTTGGTCAGCTGCTTGTATCTTTCCCAAGCTTCATAGAGGGATTCAACTTCTTTTTGTCTGAAGGTTTGAACATCCGCTCTAAGCTTGCTCAGGTTTTGAGGAGGAAAGAACTTGGCTAAGAAAGCCGTGACCAGCTTATCCCAAGAGTTCAGGCTGTCTTTGGGTTGAGAGTCCAACCATATTCTAGCTCTGTCTCTTACAGCAAAAGGGAAAAGCATGAACCTGTAGACTTCAAGATCTACTCCATTAGTCTTAACAGTATCACAGATCTGCAAGAATTCAGTTAAGAACTAAAAAGGATCTTCAGATGGAAGTCCATGAAACTTGCAGTTCTGCTGCATCAGAAAAACTAATTGAGGTTTCAGCTCAAAGTTGTTTGCTCCAATGGCAGGAGTGGAGATGCTTCTTCCATGTAAATTGGAATTTGGTGCAGTAAAGTCACCAAGCATTCTCCTTGCATTATTGTTGTTGGGTTCGGCTGCCATCTCCTTTACTTGTTCGAAATTTTCAATAAGGTTGTCTCTGGATTGTTGTAATTTAGCTTCTCTTAGTTTCCTCTTCAGAGTTCTTTCAGGTTCTGGATCAGCTTCAACAAGAATGCCTTTTTCCTTGTTCCTGCTCATAAGAAAGAGAAGAGAACAAGAAAAGAAGAGGAATCCTCTATGTCACAGTAAAGAGGTTCCTTATTGTTAGTAGATGAATAAATAATTAGAAGGAGATGAGGGAGAAGGATTTTCGAAAATTATTTTTGAAAAAGAGTTAGTGATTTTTGAAAATAGTTTTTGAAAAAGGTTAGTAATTTTCAAAAATTAAAATCAAAAATTAAAATAATTAGTTAATTAAAAAGAATTTTTGAAAAAGAGGGAAGATATTTTCGAAAATTAGAGAGAGAGAGAGTTAGTTAGGTAGTTTTGAAAAAGATAAGAAATAAACAAAAAGTTAGTTAGTTAGTTGAAACAAATTTTGAAAAGATAAGAAGTTAGGAAGTTAGAAAATATATTTTGAAATCAAATTTTTGAAAGAGATAAGATAAGAAGATATTTTTGAAAGGATATGATTGAAATTAGTTTTGAAAAAGATTTAATTTTTAAAATCACACTTAATGACTTGATTCACAAGAAATCACAAGATATGATTCTAGAACTTAAAGTTTGAATCTTTCTTAACAAGCAAGTAACAAACTTGAAATTTTTGAATCAAAACATTAATTGGTGATGTTATTTTCGAAAATTATGTGATAAAGATAAGAAAAAGGATTTTTGAAAAATGTTTTTATAATTTTCGAAAACGAATAAGAAAAATGAAAAAGATTTGATTTTTGAAAAATATTTTGAAAAAGATAAGAATTTTAAATTGAAAATTTGATTTGACTTATAGAAAACAACTAGATTTTTAAAAATTTTTGAAAAAGTCAAATCAAATTTTTGAATTTATGAGAGAGAAAAAGGGAAAGATATTTTTTTGATTTTTGAATTTTTATGATGAGAGAGAAAAACAAGAAAAATGATGCAATGCATGAAAGTTATGGATCAAAACAATGAATGCATGCAAGAATGTTATGAATGTCAAGATGAACACCAAGAACACTATGAAGATCATGATGAACATCAAGAACACATTTTTGAAAAATTTTTAATGCAAAGAAAACATGCAAGATACCAAACTTAGAATTCTTTAATGCTTAGACATAAAGAATTCAGGAATGCATATGAAAAACAAGAAAAGACACAAAATATGCAAATGCAAAGATCAAACAAGAAGACTTACCAAGAACAACTTGAAGATCATGAAGAACACTATGAATGCATGAATTTTTCGAAAAAATGCAAGATGAACACGCAATTGACACCAAACTTATAACATGACTCAAGACTCAAACAAGAAACACAAAAAATATTTTTGATTTTTATGATTTTCTAATTTTTTTTGTATTTTCTTTTAATTTTTTTCGAAAATCATTTTGAAAAAGAAAAATAAGGATTCCAAAATTTTTAATATGAATTCCAGGAATCTTATGCTCTTTAGTCTAAAGCTCCAATCAAAGGGTCAGGCATGGCTTAATAGCCAGCCAAGCTTTAGCAAAAATATGAGTGTAATTCATTCAATTTTAAGCCAAAACCTCTGTCCAAAAGAATTTAGACATGGTTTTATAGCCAGCATGCTTCAACATGCTTCATGAAACTCTAGAGTTCATTCTTAAAAATTCTGAAGAAAAATATATTTTTGAAAACATTTTTATTTTTAAAAATTTTTTTTTTTCGAAAACAGGTGAGAAAATTTTGAAATATTTTTGAAAATTTTTTTGAAAAGAAAACGAAAAGAAAGTTACCCAATCTGAGCAACAAGATGAACCGTCAGTTGTCCAAACTCGAACAATCCCGGCAACGGCGCCAAAAACTTGGTGCGCAGAAATTGTGATTACACTTTGATTATGTAAAATTCATTGCTCTTTCTTTCCCTGGCAATGGCGCCAAAAACATGATGCCAATACCATGGTTCACAACTTCGCACAACTAACCAGAAACTGCACTGGGTCGTCCAAGTAATACCTTACGTGAGTAAGGGTCGAATCCCACGGAGATTGTTGGTATGAAGCAAGCTATGGTCACCTTGTAAATCTCAGTCAGGCAGATATAAAATAGTAATGGGGTTTTCGAAATTAATTAATAAAAGAAGGATAGAAATACTTATGTAAATCATTGGTGAGAATTTCAGATAAGCGTATGGAGATGCAATCGTTCCTCTGAACCTCTGCTTTCCTGCTGTCTTTATCCAATCAGACTTACTCCTCTCTATGGCTGGCTTTATGTAAGGATGTCACCGGTGCCAATGGCTACTTTCGATCTCTCTCGGGAAAATGGTCCAAATGCTTTGTCACAGTACGGCTAATCGTCTGGAGGCATCACCCTTGTCGTTGGTTGCATCCTATTCCTCTCTGTGAAAAATGGTCCGATGCGTTGTCACTGCATGGCTAATCATCTTGGAGGTTCTCGATCATACTGGAATAGGATTTACTATCCTTTTGCGTCTGTCACTACGCCCAGCACTCGCGAGTTTGGAATTCGTCACAGTCATTCAATCCCGGAGTCCTACTCAGAATACCACGGACAAGGTTTAGACTTTCCGGACTCTCATGAATGTCGCCATCAATCTATCTTATACCACGAAGATTCTGATTAAGAGATCTAAGAGATACTCATTCAATCTAATGTAGAACGGAAGTGGTTGTCAGGCACGCGTTCATAGGGAATGATGATGATTGTCATGTTCATCACATTCAGGTTGAAGTGCGAATGAATATCTTAGAAGCGAAATAAGATTAATCTCAGTAGTACTTTGCATTAATCTTTGAGGAATAGCAGAGCTCCACACCTTAATCTATGGAGTGTAGAAACTCTACCGTTGAAAATACATAAGTGAGAGGTCCAGGCATGGCCGAATGGCCAGCCCTCAAAACGTGATCTAAGATAGCATACAACTGATCAAAGATATCTAATACAATAGTAAAAGGTCCTATTTATAATAAACTAGCTACTAGGGTTTACAGAAGTAAGTAATTGATGCATAAATCCACTTCTGGGGCCCACTTAGTGTGTGCTTGGGCTGAGCTTGAGTGTTACACGTGTAGAGGTCATTCCTGGAGTTGAACGCCAGTTTTGGTGCCAGTTTGGGCGTTGAACTCCACTTTGCAACTTGTTTCTAGCGCTGGACGCCAGAATTGGGCAGAGAGCTGGCGTTGAACGCCAGTTTACGTCGTCTAAACTTGGGCAAAGTATGGACTATTATACATTGCTGGAAAGCACTGGATGTCTACTTTCCATCGCAATTGGAAGCGCGCCATTTTGAGTTCTGTAGCTCCAGAAAATCCACTTTGAGTGCAGGGAGGTCAGAATCCAACAGCATCAGCAGTCCTTCTTCAACCTCTGAATCTGATTTTTGCTCAAGTCCCTCAATTTCAGCCAGAAAATACCTGAAATCACAGAAAAACACACAAACTCATAGTAAAGTCCAGAAATGTGAATTCAACATAAAAACTAATGAAAACATCCCTAAAAGTAACTAGATCCTACTAAAAACATACTAAAAACAATGCCAAAAAGCGTATAAATTATCCGCTCATCAAGCATGAACCGGGATATCCTGAGCAGTTCAAAAAAGAGCCGCACCCATATGTGCCATCTTCACACTGCTCCTAGTGATGAAATCTAGATGGTGAAGAATGGACACATCATTCATCGGAAGTCGACCATAAGGGGCGATCTGATTGTCAACAAACCCCACAACATCAAAATCAGGGGCATCGAGGTCAAAAGGCTCAACAGACTTTTGTTTCTTCCAAGGAGGACCCGTAGTTTGAGAGGAGGCAACGACAGAGGATTGGGGTGGATCAACCAAATGAATCAAAGGGGTAGGAATTATCCTCGTTGGACTGGAAGCAGCTGAGACTGGTATCTTAGGGGGAACCTGAGAAGACCCCTCCCCAGCAGCCTTGGACGATGCAAGCTGAGCTGCGGTGGCCTTCTTGGCCTTCTTGAATGCCTTCATTGAATCCGAAGTCTTTGGCATCTCTTAAAATTCACAAAAACCGACATGGCCGAGTTATATACAAAAGACAAAGTAAATAAAGCAAAGAACCAAAGAAAGGAAATCGATCACTACCCAGCTCGGCTCGGAGAAGTGAGGGGTCCCCTAAGAATTTCTTGGTATCAAGATAGGGAGGCTCCCCCCAATTCTCCTCCAACACATTTACAAAGGCCTGCTCGACCTCGTCCAACATCTCCCATGAATATCTCAACACAACAACATTCTTTTGCCACTCTAAAGGAAAAGTGGGCTCATCATTCTCATCCAGAAAAAAAGGGGCGAGCTCCTTCAATAGCTCGGACCTTGAAGAAATAGTTCTTAAAATCACGGAACGACTCGTCATACATAGAAAAAACTTTCTTCCCTTGCGAAGCTCGGAAAGAAACCCAGGCAGCCTTTTTCTTCACTACCCCAGGTTTTGTCAAGACAAACAAATAAAAGAAAAGGGATTGCGAAGCAGGGACGTCAAGTTCACAACACAACAATTAAAAGATCTTTATAAAGCCCCAAGAATTGGGGTGAAGTTGGGACGGAGCTACATTGCAAGACCACAACAGATTGGTCTCAAAAGGAGTAAAAGGAATGGTAATATTCATCTGGCCAAAAAAGAAATCGTATGCATAGAAAAAAGGACGGTCTCCAGCAACTCGAGTAGAGAAACAAACTCTCTCTTCAGAAGTGGGGGGTACAAGCTCATAATTATTTTCCTCACTACCACTACTACAAACCCTATGAAATTGCCTAAGCTGCTGACAAAATTCGGAATCAACCAAAGAAACACACAAAAGAACCATCAAATCCACCCAATCAGCCATGCCCTCACGGACTTGGGAAGATGTCTCAACAATGTTCTTGCGAGAAGACATGAGGTCATCTAGTCCTACAGCAAGAAAAGAAGAAAATAGATTACTAACCCAAACATCTCAGACAAAGTAAAAAACAACCCATAGCAGAACACGACTCAAGCATGCAAACAGATAAAAAGGAAAACCCCAAGACAAGGTCCAGGGGCATCCTTTGGAGGCAGTGACAGAGTAAAGACTCAGGAAAAATCTACAAGGCTAACATCTTGACAAAAACCCTCGACGAAGAAAAAACCCCCTTCCAGACAAACAGCAACACGAAGAGAAAGACAAAGCAAATATAAGAAAGAACGTTATCTGCTACAAAGTCTACCAGTAAAGAAAGTTACAAAAGGCGCAATCTTTTTTACCAAAAGATTATCAAACAGTTCATCGACCCAAAATTCCAAAATATGAAGGCGACAGTCGCAAACAACAAATTAAGCATAACAACACAAAAAGGTTCAGACTTTCCAGCATGCATTTCAAACAAAAATCAGAGTTTTATAAAAAAACCGAAGGCAAAAAGTAAAGAAGCAGAAAGTAGAAACCAAACCTAGAAAAATAGGAGAAAACCCTGAAGAAAGGTTGAGAGCAGAAGCGACAGGGAGAAGAGCCACCCCTCGAACAGAAAGCCTCACAAAAGTAGGAAACAGAAGGCAAAATCCAAAGTCACCCCTCTTCCACAAGAAGCAATAACCAAGCAATGTCGCAGGGAGAAACTATAAACTCCAGGCGAAAACAGAAAGGGAGAAAGAATAGGGAGGTTACGGAGAAGAGAAACCATTTTTCCTGAGTGTGAAATTCAAAAATAAAGAGGTTAAGAGAAACAGGGAAATTAAAAACCAATTAATGAAGGTATTAAAGCCTCGCAAATTCCCGAAGATAAGAGCTCTAATGCAAAAGCGCGCGCCTTTTAAAGAAGCGAAAGAAAACGTTCTGTATTCAAAAAAGAAAAGCTCTACAAAGATGAAGTCGACAAAATGCTCGAGTTCGGCTTCACCAGAGAAGGATCGAAGTCCTAAAACTAAGACTCGACCTCCGAAAAGAAAGACCGAGCTCGAGCAGGGGCACTGTTCATACCCTGGGTCGAGCTATCCGAACCGGGATGATTAGCAACAAAGCGACCGACCTCTTCAGGTCAGATCATCCGACCTCTTCTCAAAGAGCTCGGCCAAATCGACAGGAAAGCCCAAAAGGGGCCCAACTCAAGGAACATGACCCAGACCATAAGGCGGCCCAAGCTTATAGGGATAAGGGCGGTTCCCTTGAAGATAAGCTGACCTCACCCAAAGGATAAGATAAAGATAAGACAACTAACTTATCTTATCTAAAAAGGTCACTCTACACCATTATAAATACACTGGAGCACCCAGGTATAACTCATACTCTGATTCTACATAAAAACCTGCTAATAACCTTGCTAAATTAAGCATCGGAGTCCCTTGCAGGTACCCCCACCCTCCGGTGACGAAGGATCAGTAGTGCAGCTAGTCCCTCAAGTCGGACACGACAGCTCCGGCCGCCACCCACCAGCCGGACACGTCATCTCCGACCAGCATAGAAGATCTCGTCCGAGATCGACCTACAGTTTCAGGTAACCCCTGGAACACTCACCAACATGCTCTCAAAGATGACCATGTCCAACCAAACACTAACTCCCAACAACAACACAAACCAACCCTCAAGTTCTTCCAACCATCCATCCCAACCCCAACCAAATTCAAAGGGCGGTCTCAACGCGATCACTCTACGGTCGGGAACTACATTAGAGGAGATACCTCCAAGGGTCATGGGAGACATTCATGAGGAAGAAATGTTTGTTGAATCTATACATGAAGAGGAGGTGGTAGACAAAAGGCATGAGGAAGAAGCAGTAAACCTCAAGGAACCCAAGAGGAAAGCTATAGTGGATGAGTCCATTCCTATTCCATTCCCTTCCATGGTGAAGAAAGCGAAGAAAACACCGGAATTTGATTTGAACATGCTTCAAGTGTTCAAGAAGGTTGAGGTAACCATACCCCTTCTTGATGCTATTCAACAAATTCCGAAGTATGCAAAATTTTTGAAAGACTTGTGTACACAAAAAGATAGGATAGGAGAATTAGAGACACTATCCTTGGGTAGTTCAATTTCTTCCTTGATGGAACCTATTCCAAAGAAATGTGGTGACCCTGGACCTTGCTTAGTGTCTTGTTGTACTGGTGGACGCACTTTTCATGATTGTATGTGTGACTTGGGAGCTTGTGTAAGCATCATGCCACTTTCTATCTATGTGCGGTTGAATTTAGCTCCATTAAAGAAGTCGGCGGTGAGGTTTGCCTTAGCCGATAAAAGTGTGATCACAGTGATGGGAATAGCGGAAGATGTACTTGTGGCGATCAAGGATTTGGTTTTACCGGTTGACTTTTACATCCTTGAAATGCCCCCAACAGAAAATAGAAGCTCATCCTCCGTTCTACTTGGTAGACCCTTCCTCAAGACCTCTAAATTTAAGTTAGATGCCTTCACCGGCACATATTCCTTTGAGGTTGGAGACAAGACTATCAAGTTCAATTTAGAGGAAGCCATGAAGCATCCTCCCGAAGAACATTCTGTGCTCCGATGTGATGTAATTGATGAAGTGGTAGCGGAAGTGCAAGAAGAAGACCGCAACAAGTTATGCTACCCTATTGTTGAGGAGACAGAGGACCAAGAGGATAAACATGAGAAATTTGTCAAGAATGAACTCCATGAGCTTGCTGAAAAGGAACCCCAGCTTGAGGTAAAAAGTGAACTGAAGCCCCTTCCATCTCATTTGAGGTATGCTTTCTTAGAGGACAACCAAGGGTTTCCAGTCATTATTGCTACTGAGCTTTCAAGTGAAGAAGAAGAAAGACTCCTAGATATTCTAAGAAAGTACAAGAAAGCAATAGGATGGAGCCTAGCGGATATTGTGGGAATTGACCCCCGCAAGTGCATGCATAGGATATATCTCCAAGATGGAGCTAGGCCGGTTAGGCAACCGCAAAGGAGGCTCAACCCGACCATCCTCGATGTAGTGAAGAAAGAGGTCACCAGATTACTAGATGCGGGTATCATATACCAAATAGCCGACAGTGAGTGGGTTAGCCCAGTTCAAGTTGTCCCCAAGAAGTCGTGCATCACAACGGTCAAGAAGGACAACGGTGAAATGGTCACTAAAAGAGTACAAAATGCGTGGCGAGTATGTATTGATTATAGAAGACTGAACGCCACTACACAGAAGGACCATTATCCCTTACCCTTCATCGATCAGATGCTAGACCGCTTGGCAGGTAAATCTCACTACTGCTTCCTTGATGGATTTACTGTCTACTTCCAGATACATATTGCTCCTGAAGATCAGGAGAAGACCATGTTTACTTGTCCGTTTGGCACCTTTGCCTATAAAAGGATGCCATTTGGACTATGTAACGCACCCGCTACTTTTCAGCGGTGCATGACGAGTGTCTTCTCCGATCTAATGGAGACTTGTCTAGAAGCCTTTATGGATGACTTCAGCGTTTACGGTACTTCATTTGATTGTTTTCTGGAGAGCTTGGCCAAGGTCTTAGCTAGATGTGTTGATACTAACCTTATCTTAAATTTTGAAAAATGTCACTTCATGGTACGACAAGGCATAGTGTAAGGGCATGTAGTATCTCATAAAGGCATTTCTGTAGACCCGGCCAAGTTCGATGTTATCACCACTTTACCTCACCCGTCATCTGTGAGGGAGGTCCGCTCATTTTTGGGACATGCAGGATTCTATAGGCGCTTTATCAAGTATTTCAACAAGATTCCTTTGCCATTGTCGCACCTACTCCAAAAGATGTGGATTTTGAGTTTGATAGTGAATGCGTGTAAGCTTTTGAAGAGATAAGGAGAATTCTTACCACGGCACCAATTGTGCGAGGCCCCAACTGGACGTTGCCATTTGAGATAATGTGCGATGCATCAAACCATGCTGTAGGTGCCGCACTTGCGCAGCGCAATGGTAAACTCCCTTATGTCATTGCTTACTCTTCTAAAACACTAGATACAGCACAATCCAACTATACCACTACTGAAAAAGAACTCTTAGCTATTGTTCATGCTTTAGATAAATTCAGATCTTATTTGCTAGGGTTAAAGTACTTATTGACAAAGAATGAGTCAAAGCCTAGACTCATACGTTGGATCTTGCTTTTGCAAGAATTCGACATTGAGATTAGGGACCGGAGTGGATCTCAAAACTTGGTTGCGGATCATTTAAGTCGCATTGAGAATTTAAAATTTGATCCATTTCCAATCAATGACTCATTCTCATTGGATAGTTTGCATGCTGTGTCGGATAGCTTTCTTTGGTTTGCCCCAATGGCGAACTACTTGG
The DNA here is from genome assembly GCF_003086295.3 of Arachis hypogaea. Taxonomy (NCBI): domain Eukaryota; kingdom Viridiplantae; phylum Streptophyta; class Magnoliopsida; order Fabales; family Fabaceae; genus Arachis; species Arachis hypogaea. The sequence continues at coordinate 52,593,567 of NC_092055.1, forward strand.
TTGCAAAAATCTTCCCTCCCAACTTTTCGAAAAACCAAAGGGACAAGTTGAGGAGTGATTCCAAATACTATATTTGGGATGACCCTAACTTGTGGAAGAGAGGCGTGGACCAAGTAATTCGAAGATGTATCCTCGAATCTGAAACCCAACCAATTCTTGAAGCTTGTCATTCGTCCGAATGTGGTGGCCACTTTGGCCCACAAAGGACCGCTAAAAAAGTGTTGGATTGTGGATTCTGGTGGCCAACCTTATTCAAGGATGCTAACCGGTTATGTGTGTTTGCCTCAGCAACCTATGTTGTTCTGTGAGATATTTGATGTATGGGGCATTGACTTTATGGGACCGTTTTCTAACTCTAGTGGGTATCTGTATATTCTGTTAGCGGTTGACTACGTGTCAAAGTGGGTAGAGGCCATACCTACCCGCCTTGACGACGCCAATGCCGTTGTTTCTTTTATTAGGGATAACATTGTGTGTCGTTATGGGTCGCCACGAGCAATCGTGAGCGACCAAGGATCCCACTTTTGTAACAGGAAGGTAGAAGCATTGCTCAAGCACTATAGAGTGTCACATAAGGTTGCTACTGCTTATCATCCGCAAACAAATGGACAAGCGGAAGTGTCCAACCAGAAAATTAAGAGGATTTTGGAGAAAGTGGTCAATCCACAAAGAAAGGATTGGAGCCTCCGGTTAGGAGATGCACTATGGGCGAATAGAACGGCTTACAAGACTCCGATAAGGATGAGTCCCTTCCGGATCGTCTATGGTAAGGCATGCCATCTTCCAGTGGAGATTGAGCATCGAGCCTATTGGGCGGTAAAGCAGTTCAAGATAGATTTAGCCAAGGCAGGTGAAGCTAGGAAGCTACAACTAGAGGAGCTTGAGTGTTTGAGGAATGAGTCATATGAGAATGCCCGGATCTATAAAGAGAAGACCAAAGCATTTCATGACCATCACATCCGGAAGAAGGACTTTCAAGAAGGTGATGAAGTCCTCCTCTACAACCAAGGCTTCAATTTATGCCTGGCAAGCTCCGTTCTAGATGGGAAGGACCTTTCAAGGTGAAGGAGATAAAGCCATATGGAGTGGTAGAGTTGTTTGATCCCAAGAGTGAAGCAACTTTCAAAGTGAATGGACATAGAGTGAATAAGTATTATGGCTACAAGCCCCCAAAAGAGCTAGAGGTGTACCTATTGGAGGATGCACCAAAGAGAGAAGAAGCTTAAGAAAAGGACCGTCCAACTTAAGGACGTTAAAGAAAAGTGCTAGGTGGGAGGCACCCCACCGTGGTAAGATCTTCCTTGTTTATATCATCTCATTTTAACCTTCAATTTCTTGTGAATTTTGTGATTTCTTGATGATTGATTGATTGCATAGGAATGTTAGTTTTATTCTTCTTGTTGAATAGTTAGAATGTTAATGTAGTTTTCCTCATTTTTGGTATGGATGAAGTAGTGAAGTAGGAAGAATGCTATATTTTGGATTGTGAATGATATTGTGAAGAATTCTCTTTGGCTACTAGCTTAAGCACCAACCAAGAATGTGTTAGAATAGGTCTTGTTATACTGAAAAAAAAAAGAAGAGATAGAAAAATGAAAAATGGGCACCGAAGCGCCAGCACACTGTGCGCACGCGCGCCGGTGGCGCAATTCTACCTCTTGGGCCAAATACCCGAGAGTTATGCCCATTCCATGCCCAACTCGTGCCAGGCACTCACGTGTCTGCGTACTTGCCGCCTGCGCGCCCCATTGCAATATTACCATCGACGCGCAAGCACACTGCACGCGCGCGCCGATGGCAACATCTGGACTCCCTTGTACAAAAACCAGAGAGTTGTGCCACATTTGGGCCAACCTGATGCCAGAAATGACGCGTTCGTGCCTTGTGCGTGCCCGCGCCAGCCGTAAAATCTCGCAAGCACGTGACCGCGCAAGGTGTGCGTCCGCGCGCCTGCGCCATTCACCAACTCTGGTACAAAATCCAGAGACTTATGCCAACTTTGTGCCACTTCTATGTCAGGGGAACAACTCCCCTCGCGCGTGCGCGCCACTGCCATACACACGTCCCTTGCTAACACCCTCACCGACGCGCCAGTGCACTGTGTGCGCGCACGCCAGTTATGCGAAGCAGTTTTATAACTTCGCACCCTGTTCTGTTTCCCCTTTCTCAAACCCTTTTCTTTCTTAATTCTCTTTTCTTCTTCCTCCATCACACCCCTCCTCTTCTCCTTCTTCCACAATCTACACCCTTGTCTCTGGCCACTCACCGGCGACAACCACCTCTTCTGGTGGCACTACACTTCTCCTATCTTCTTTCTCATCTTCACAAAAGAAGATTCAACCTTGTTCTCTTCTACTTCTCAAGGTTTCACTTCTTTTATTTCTTTTCTTTCATTTTTTTGCATTATTTCTTCTAGTTAGATGCTTCCTGTTGCTTCACTTAGCTTCTCTTTTACTTACATGATGATGTTTCTTGCTTTTTTGTGTTTGTTTATTTTTCCTTTTTCCTTATTTTTCCATGGATGTTGAATTGACTTTAATTTGCTTTAATAGATCTTTTGTCATTTTATTTCTTATCTTTGCCAATGTGTGATGTCTATATGATGATTGATGTTCTATTTTGGGCTTTGAATTGATTAAGTATCTCATAATTACTCTTTGCTTAATAATTGCACATCAAGTGTTTGAGGAAATGCATGAATACCATTTTGGTTTGTTTTGAAAATGTACTTTCAATTGGATGCTTCTCCTCATTCACTTGTTATCCTTTACATGCATTGAATCCACTTTGCTTGCTAATTAGATACTCATTGAATGTGACTTGCTCTTTGTTATGGATGCTTGAGATTACTCCTCTCATGCCACTGCATGCTTTCCTTCCTCTTGCATCCCATGCCAAGTGTTGTGACCCATGTCTTTATGATTACTATCCTTCACTTGCATGTTTTTATTAAAATGATACCTTGGGTTTAATGTTTTCCTGTTTCCCTTCCTTTCTCAGGATGGCCACCACAAAAGGCAAGGCAAAAGCTCCAAGGAAACCAGCCGTAAAGAGGGCACCCCAAAGATCCACTTCTAAGGCGCACTCTTCATTGGGAGCCGGATCCTTAACTAAGAAAGCGAAGACACCCGCTCCTATTGATGAGAAGGAAAAGAGCAAGCCGGCGAAAGATTCTTCAAGGTTCCCCAACTGTTTCTGTGAACTTATGTTCCCCTCCATAGCTGTACGGAACTACATCCCGAGCACCTACTTGTTCCGCCGGACAAGGTTGCTCCTTGTATTTTACCCCGCATTGAACGACGAGGATGGGAGTTTCTTTCGAGGAAACCAAGGGAAATCAACCTCTCTTGGGTTGAAGAATTCTACACTAACTACCATCTTTCCTCCCTTCAATTGGTATACATACGCCGCAAGCAAGTCCCAGTTTCGGAAGAGGCTATTCAACAAGTGCTTAATGTCCTACCAGTGCCAAGTGACATGGACGGCTACCAAGAAATCTTACGTCAGCGAGAGAAGTTTGGATTTGATTGGGACTCGATCCTTCGAGTCATTGCTGGGCCAGAGGCATTTTGGATCCAAGGTCGACTCCAAATGAAGCCCAAGAGCATCGAGGCTCGCTTTCTCATTGTGGAAGCTAGAGCTTGGGCCCAGATCCTATCTCACTATGTGCTACCTAGCACCCACAAGTCGTCCTTCACGGCAGACCTCGCCTTGTTCGTTTGGTGTGTTCTCACGGAGAAGCCGGTGAACATTCCGCTTCTTGTCAAGCAAGCGATGAGTCAAGTTCACGACCGGGGTAATTTACCATTTCCAGCATTGGTATCTGATTTAGTTGCTGCTGCGTGTTCCTTAGGAAGCAAAGGACAAAAAGATTATAGTTCCGGCTAAGGGCGATGTGGTCCCAACCAGAAAATACTTACATCTTCCCATCCATGAACAACCCGAGCCTTGACATAGCCCTTCCACCTACTATTCCTTCCACTTCATCATCACCACCACGGCAAAGATCCACACATCAAAGCATAGAAGATCTTCACAAGAAGCTTGATAGATATGAGCGGCACAATCAACGCCGATACAGTTACATCAAGAAGCTTCTGTGTTGTGTTAGCCCTAGCATGGAGGAACCCAAAATATTCACATCCACCTCAAACCCAAGTGATGGGATCTCTGAAGGAGAGGATAGTGACGGTCCCGGTCCCGACGGCCCTTTGCGCATTGTTCGTAGCATGGAGGACCATGCTAATTTTTAAGTGTGGGGAGGTCGTTCGACCGATCTCCATGGCTAACAATCTCTTCCCTTCAATACCCATGGATTTATCTTTTGCTTAGTAGTTAGTACATTGTATGTGTAGTTAGTTTTGCTTGTAAATACTCCTTGCATGATAGTTAGTTTCTATAGAGTTACTTGGTCAAAACAATAACTTCTTTTTCAAGAAACTGTGTTTTGGGGTACCTATCCTACCAAATTTTTGAAAATTTTTGCAGTAAACTTGCTTTAAAAATGTATTTTGGAACATAGTGATTGAGCTAAGAACACAAGAATGAATGTTTTGAGCCTATTGCATGGTTACATCTTCTAACCATTAATTCCATTCTTGTGTGCATATCTCTCTCTCTATGATTGTTATCCTTGCTTTGTCTGATTCTATATGTCCATTACTTTGTGTATGAATGCATTTACATGATTGAGGCCATCATTTCAATAGTCACTTTTCCCTAAATGGCCTTAACCCTCTTATCTACCATTGCTAACCAATTTTGAGCCCGTAATAAACCCTTCTTTGTTCTTAAATAGAGTACATCAACAACCCTAAGCGAAAAACCATGAATGTCCCTAAATTTGGATCCTTGATTGGCTTAGGTAAGTTAGGATGTGTATCATTCAATTAGGGTATACTTGGAAAATTTGGGTAGATATATAGGTGTGTAATTGTAGTGTAATTGAAACTTCTAGGATTTGGGAACATATTCATGCATTGAATGATTGGACTATATGCATTGAAACTTTTGCTCACAAGGCCCCCAAGAAAAGGGGATAGTAAAAAAATAAAAAATAAAAAAAATAAAAAAATAAAAAAATAAAAATAAAAATAAAAATAAAAAATGAGCAACAAAGGGGACAAAAAAACCCCAAGACAAAGTAATGAAAAAAACAATGCATATGGGTGTGAATTAAAAAGAATGCATGAGTATGCAAAAAAGTGAAACTCAAGGGTAGCTAGGTAATGTATTATAGTTGTATAGGTTGCTCTATGTGTCTAGTGGGATCCTAGGTTAATCAAGGACTCAAATTTTAAGCTCACTTGGCCATATACATCCTTACCCTCACCCTAGCCCCGTTACAACCCATGAATAAGACCTCGTGATACTTGTAAGCATGCATTAAGTAATTGTTGATTGTTAGATGAAAGACAAATCTTGGAAACCATGATTAGGAGAAGATTGAGCGACGAACCCTATACACTTGAGCGAATAGAGCGGATACACTTCCGGTGAGGGTTCGATGCTCTATTCTTTGTTCCCGGCTTTCACAAGCATTCATTTAGCAATTCATATGCACCCCTTAGTGATGTTCAATTTGGTAGGATTCATGAATTACATACTATTTTCACCCTATATGCTCACATGTATTCTTGGAGGATAGATTTACTCTTGACCAAGTAGGTAGATGATTTTACATTAGCTACATGCATCCACTTAGGTAGTTTGCATTTCATAAACCCTTTCTCACCATGATCTTTGGTCTTTTTATTTTAAGCATGAGGACATGCTTCGTTTAAGTGTGGGGAGATTTGATAAACCTCAATTTTGTGGTTTATATTATGTAGAATTTGGGGGGTTTTGTCAATATTTCTCACACTTATTCACAAGAAAGCCATGGTTTTGTGTTCACTTCCTAATATTGCCCCATGATGAAAAACATGCTTATTTTACCTCAAAATTGCCCTATTTTAATCCTCTTCTATTGCCACTCGATGCCGTGATGTATTTGTTGAGTGATTTCAGGAATTATAGGGTAGGAATGGCCTAGAAGAGAGAAAGAAAGCATGTACAAAAGGGAGGAACATGAAGACTTGAAATTTTGGAAAAAGCAGCATTGGCGCGCCCGCGCACTCCACGCGCACGGGTGGATTAGGTTGGCTGGAAGCGGTGCGCAAGGATGGATGCATCCGCGCGGATTAGGAGATTCATATCGACGCACACGCGCACTTGGCGCGTACGCATGGATCGCAAAAGCAATCAGCGCGCACGCACGCATGGCGCGCACACGTGGGAAGCTGCACGTGACCTCATTAAAGGAAATCGTGCCTGGCGATTTCTGAGGCTCATCAGGCCCAATTTCAAGCTGTTTCTGCATGGAAAAGACCCAAGGATGCTAGAGGGAAAAGGGGGGGGGATCAACCATTTTACACTAAGACACAATTTTTAGCTAGTTTTTGGTTCTTTATTCTTCTAGAGAGAGAAACCCTTGTTCCTCTCTAGATCTAGTTTTAATTTGATCTTCCCTTGTTGAATTGTGAATGGGATCTTGTTAATTACTAGTTTTAATTGTTCAATTTGAATTTTCTAGTATAATTTTGCTTATATCTTGTGATAGTTTTATGAATTCTTGTCAATTGTCATTTTATACCCATTTCATGAATGTTGTGAATCTTGGCTTGTTGATGTTATATTGATGATTTCTATGTTCAATTGTGTTGTTTGGATGATTGTATGTTGACAATTGTTAGTGGGTACTTGTTGATTTCAATTTAATTGCTATTTTGAACATGTCTTTTGTTAATGCTTACCATGTGTTTGATGAAATGTTTACTTTGATTATGGAGTAATTTTCTTTACTCTTGGCCTAGGCCAAGAGAATTGGGTAAAGTTGAGTCATTGGGTCTAATGGATTTGATGATTTGGGAGCCCTTAGTGGTAAATTTGATAACCATTGACGCTAACCTTCTACTAAGTCAATTAGTAGTGAGGTTAGAACTTATGGATTGATGTTGACCAAACCATTTGACGTACTTCAAGTATAGAAGTAGACTTCATGAGTTTGGTTCCTCATAATTGTCATGATATGGTTATTAGACAAGGATGGTGACCCCAGTTCCCATGCCTAGCCAAGAGTTGCTTTTATTATTCATACTTAAAAACCAAAATTCCCAATCACTTGTCTTAGTTATAGTTACTTGTTTAGCTTAGAATAGAATCATATTGAATGTTACTTTGTTAGTTTGAAATCACTCATATCTTGCTTAGTTGATTGAATTAGTTTCTTGCAATCTAAGATTACTTGCTTGTTAGATTCCCATTTATTTTTATGCTCATAACTCACAACCCCGAATTTCTAACCAATGTTGAAGCACATGTTTGCCCATTCCTTGTGAGACGACCCAAAGTTTGAATACTTCGGTTATTTCTATTGGGGTTGAACTTGTGACAACCAAATCTCTCTTCTAAATTTGATGCCCGAGGATTGTTGTTGGTAGAGCTATACTTGCAACGCAGTTTTATTGAGGAAAATCTTTACCAATACACCCTTGGTTCGTCATCAGTTGTACCTTGATGAGCAGATAATTTATACCCTTTTTTGCATTGTTTTTACATAGTTTTTAGTATGTTTTAGTTATTTTTTATTATATTTTTATTAGATTTTATTAAAAAACCACATTTCTGGAATTTACTAGGAGTTTATGTATTTTTCTGTGATTTTAGGTATTTTCTGGCTGAAATTGAGGGACCTGAGCAAAAATCTGATTCAGAGGCTGAAAAAGGACTGCAGATGTTGTTGGATTCTGACTTCCCTGCACTCGAAGTGGATTTTCTGGAGCTATAGAAGCCCAATTGGCACACTCTCAATTGCGTTGCAAAGTAGAAATTCTGGGCTTTCCAGCAATATATAATAGTTCATACTTTTCCCAAGATTTGATGGCCCAAACTGGCGTTCAAAGTTAGCCTAAAACATCTTGGCGTAAAACGCCCAAACTGGCACCAAAGCTGGCGTTTAACTCCAGGAACAGCCTATGCACGTGTAAAGCTTAATGCTCAGCCCAAGCACACACCAGGTGGGCCCCGGATTTGGATTTCTGCACTATCTCCACTTAGTTACTCATTTTCTGTAACCGTAGGCTACTAGTTTAGTATAAAAACTACTTTTAGAGATTTATTTATCATCTTTGGAATCTATCATACTTTGGAGAGACCATTGTACACGTTTGGAGCCTAGCCTCACGGCCATGCCTAGACCTTTCACTTATGTATTTTCTACGGTGGAGTTTCTACACCCCATAGATTAAGGTGTGGAGCTCTGCTGTTCTTCATGAATTAATGCAATTTCTACTATTTTTCCTTCAATTCACGCCTACTTCTTCTCCAAGATATACTCTTGTTCTTAATTTAGTTAAGTCAGAATGAAGGGGTGACCCGTGACAATCACCCAATCTTCATTACTCGCTTAGCCAAGATCACGTGCCTGACAACCACAAAGCGATCTACATGATGTTCAACGTAGTCATTGGACGACAGTTGGAGTATACTCTCTTGGATATCTAATACACGGATCGAGTTCGTGAGATTAGTATCTTCGTGGTATAGACTAGAATCATTGGCAGCATTCCTGGTATTCCGAGTAAGATATGGGAAGGGATGACTGTGACGAGCTTCAAACTTGTGAATGTTGGGCGCAATGACAGTGTGCAAAAGGACAATGGTCCTATTCCGACACTAGCGGGAACTGACATATGATTAGCTGTGCGGTGACAGCGCATATGGATTTTTTTTCATCCGAGAGGATCATACAGCTTGCCATGGAAGGAGGTAACGCATGGTTGGAAGAAGGCAGTAGGAAAGCAGAAGTTCAGAAGCAACAAAGCATCTCCAGACGCTTATCTGTAATTTCCACCATGAATTACATAAGTATCTCTATCTTATTTTCTGTTTTATTTATATTTTAATTATTAAAACCTCATAACCAATTGAATCCGCCTGACTGAGATTTACAAGGATGACCATAGCTTGCTTCAAGCCGACAATCTCCGTGGGATCGACCCTTACTCACGTAAGGTTTATTACTTGGATGACCCAGTGCACTTGCTGGTTAGTTGTGCGGAGTTATGAAAAGTGTGAATCACGATTTTGTCGCACCAAGTTTTTGGTGCCGTTGCCGGGGATTGTTCGAGTTTGGACAACTGACGGTTCATCTTGTTGCTCAAATTAGGTAATTTTATTTTATGTTTAAGCTTTTTAATTTTATTTTCAAAAAAAAGATACAAAAATTTTATTTTGTTCTTCAGAAATTTTAAGAATGAATTCTAGAGTTTCATCATGATCTGTTGAAGCCTGGCTGGCTGCTAAGCCATGTCTAATCTTTTGGACCGAGGCTTCCACTTATCATTGTAGGAGCTTTTTTATTCCCATCAATTTGGCTGTTGTATGTAATGCTCTGCTGAAGCTTGGCTGGCCATTGGCTATGTCTAATCTTTTGGACCGAAGATTTAGACTAACATTGCATGATTCCTGGAATTCTTATTAAAAATTTTGAATTTCTTTATTTTCTTTTCCTGATTAATTTTCGAAAAATCCAAAAAAAAATTTAATAAAACCATAAAAACCAAAAATTTTGTATTTATTGTTTAAGTCTAGTGTCAAATTTTAAGTTTGGTGTCAATTGCATGTTCTAACTTTTCTTAAAATTTTTGAAAAAATTCATGCATGTGTTCTTCATTTATCTACAAGTTGTTCTTGATGATTTTCCTTGTTTGATCTTTAAACTTTCTTGTTTTGTGTCCTTTCTTGTTTTTCATATGCATTTTTGAATTACTAGTGTCTAGAGTTTAAAAATTTTTAAGTTTGGTGTTTTGCATGTCTTTCGTTTCTTAAAAATTTTTAAAAATATGTTCTTGATGTTCATCATATCTTCAAATTGTTCTTGGTGTTCATCTTGACATTCAAAGTGTTCTTGCATATTTTTCTTGTTTTGATTCATAATTTTTATGTCATGTTTCATTTTGATGTTTTTTTTTTCTTTCCTCATTAAAATTTAAAAATAAAAAATAATATCTTTCCCTTATTCTTCTCATAAATTTCGAAATTTTGAATTGATTTAGTCAAAGAGTTTTAAAATTTAGTTGTTTCTTGGTAGTCAAGTCAAAATTTCAAATTAAAAATTCTATCTTTTTCAAATCTTTTTCAAAAATCAAATCTTTTTCATTTTTTTCTTGATATTTTCGAAAATTTAAAAAATTTGATTTTCAAAATCTTTTTCTTAGTTCATATTTTCAAAATTAATGCTAACATTTAATGTTTAGATTTAAAAACTTTCAAGTTGTTACTTGCCTATTAAGAAATGATCAATCTTTAAATTCTAAAATCATATCTTTTAGTTTCTTATTAGTCAAGTAATCAACTTTAATTTCAAAAATCATATCTTTTTAATTTTTTTTCAAATCTTTTTCAAAATAAATTTCAATCATATATTTTTCAAAATCAATTTCAAAATCTTTTCTAACTTCTTATCTTTTCAAAATTGATTTTCAAATCTTTTTCAATTAACCACTTAACTTTTTGTTTGATTTTAAAAAGTTTACTATTTCTTATCTTTTTCAAAACTACCTAACTACTTTTCTCTCTTTTATTTTCGAAAACTCCTCACCACTTTTTCAAAATTCCTTTTTAATTAACTAATTGTTTTAAATTTTAATTTTAGTTTATTCCTTTTAATAATTTCGAATACTAACCAATATGTAAAATAAAAACAAAAATATTTTCCTTTTATTTTAATTTAAAATTCGAATTCCCTCTCTCTCATCTCTTTCTATCTATTTATTTACTAACACTTCTCTTCTTCTTATAATTTGAACCCTTTCTCCCTCTCTGTGTTCGAATTTTTCATCTTCTCTCTTCTTCATTTACTCTTATATTCTTCTACTCACATAAAGGAATCTCTATACTGTGGCATAGAGGATTCCTATTCTTTTTTGTTCTCTTTTTTTTCATATGAGCAGGAGCAAGGATAAGAACATTTTTGTTGAAGCTGATCCGAAACCTAAAAGGACTCTAAAGAGGAAGCTAAGAGAAGCTAAGGCACAACACTCTGGAGAGGACCTGACAGAATTTTTCAAAAAAGAAGAAGAGATGGGCGAACCCAACAATAATGGTGGAGATGCAAGGAGGATGCTTGGTGACTTTATTACACCCTCTTCTAACTTCTGTGGAAGGAGCATCTCAATTCCTGAAATTGGAGCAAACAACTTTGAGCTTAAGCCTCAATTAGTTTCTCTGATGCAGCAGAATTGCAAGTTTCATGGACTTCCATTGGAAGATCCTCATCAGTTTTTAGCTAAATTCTTGCAAATCTGTGACATTGTTAAGACCAATGGGGTTAATCCTAAGGTCTATAGACTTATGCTTTTCCCCTTTTCTATAAGAGACAGAGCCAGAACATGGTTGGACTCACAATCTAAAGATAGCCTGAACTCTTGGGAAAAGTTGTTCAATGCTTTCTTGGCCAAATTCTTTCCACCTCAGAAGTTGAGCAAGCTTAGAGTGGAAGTCCAAACCTTCAGACAGAAGGAAGGTGAATCCCTCTATGAAGCTTGAGAAAGATACAAGCAATTGATCAGAAGGTGTCCTTCTGACATGTTTTCAAAATGGAGCATCATATGTATATTCTATGATGGTCTGTCTGAATTGTCCAAGATATCATTGGACCACTCTACTGGAGGATCTCTTCATCTGAAGAAGACGCCTACAAATAACCAGTTCATGTACACTTCTGAAAGGAATCCTGTGAATAATGGGACAACTCAGAACAAAGGAGTTCTTGAGATTGATACTCTAAAAGCAATATTGACTCAGCAAGTCAATATGATTTCTCAGAGTCTGTCTGGAATGCAAGCTGCAACAGGCAGTACTAAGGAAGCTTCCTGATGAATGAGTTTTGCTCGATGGTTTAGAATTTCTCTCATAGAAATAAAAACTTCGTTGTAAGCATAGCTCCAAACCAACAAACAATTCTCACATAAAAAATTTGAGTTGTCACAAGTAACAAACCCCAATGAAAAATAACCGAAGTATTTAAACTCCGGCTTATCTCACATGGAATTGCAATGAAGTGCTCAATTATTGGCTATGAAGATCAAGGGGGGTTTGGTTGATAAGAGGACAGGAAAATAAATGGCAAGAAAAGTAAAGAGAGCAATTAAAGAAAGCAAGTAATAAAGAGAGACATTCATGGCATGTGTTGAGATCATAGGCTTTCTATCCTAGTCATGCAATGATTAATTCATCTTATTTAGTCAGCTCCAACAAATAGGGAGGAACTCAAACAAGATTAATCAATCATACCACAATTATAAACAAGAATTTATCTCATTACGTCATCTCCGACGATTGAGGAAGGTATCATGTTATCCTCATACTCGGAGAAAGTCTAACAAGACTAGCTAATCTCAATCCAAAAGTCCTAATCAACTCACTAATTTAATTAGCAAAAGATTAGCGTCAATGAAAACAATATTCCAAAAGTCCTAATCAACTCACTAATTAAATTAGCAAAAGATTAGAGTCAATAGAAACAATATTAGCTAACAACTCTAGATCACCAACATGAGTTGGGTTTTCATGACTCAAGATTGCCCAATTACTCTTTCCAAGCCAAGAATGCTCAAAATCTACTCTAAAGCCCAACCAAGCATTTTGTCAAACACTTGGTGGGTACAAAGGGAAAGCATGGTAAATAAGCAAGAATAGTAAAATCTACCAACTACAATTTACAAGGAAACAAGAAATCAACAATAGCAATCAAGATCAACATAAAAGAACATGGAAACATAAAAATTGCATTAAAGAAAATTGAGATCCAACAAGGTTCATGAACATGAGATCAACAAAATAAAGGAAATGATCAAGAGGAACTAAGAAGATTAAGATGTAATAACAAGAAATTAACAAGGGAACACTAAATCAAAATAAGAATTGAAAGTGGATTTAAGAAAATTAAACCTAAACTACCCTAAATTCTAGAGAGAAGAGAGAGTTTCTCTCTCTAGAATTCTACCTAAAACATGATGAAAACAAAAACTATGACTACTTGGTTCATTCGCTCTTCAATCCTTGGGTTCAATAGCATCAGAAATGGGTTGGATTGGGCCCAAAATGAGCTGCAAAATCGCTGGGGGCGATTTCATTAAAGTGGACCCATGGCAGAATCGGCGCGCGCGTACATGGCGCGTGCGTGCCCCTGAACGCGAAGCAACATATGAAAAAATTTATATCATTTCGAAGCCCCGAATGTTAGCTTTCCAACGCAACTAGTACCGCCTCATTTGGACCTCTGTAGCTCAAGTTATGGTTGATTGAGTGCAAAGAGGTCAGGCTTGACAGCTTTACGGTTCCTTCATTTCTTCATGAGTTCTCCCACTTTGCATGCTTTTCTCCTCACTTCTTCCATCCAATACTTGCCTTATGAACCTGAAATTACTCAACAAACATATCAAGGCATCGAATGGAATTAAAGTGAATTAAAATCACCAATTTTAGGGCCTAAAACGCATGTTTTCACATTTAAGCACAAATCAAGGGAGAATTGCAAAACCATGCTATTTCATTGAATAAATGTGAAAAAAGTTGATAAAATCCCCCTAAATAAGCACAAGATAAACCACAAAATCGGGGTTTATCAAATCTCCCCACACTTAAACCAAGCTTGTCCTCATGCTAAGAATAAAGAAGGACAAGAAAAGGGTATGAACATTTATTCAATGCAAATAAACTATATACACCTATCTATATGAATGCAACTAAATGCAAAATGATTCTACCTACTTGGTCAAAAGCAAATCAATCTCCAAGAACATGTATGAACAAGTAGGGCTAAGATCATACGATGATTCATGAATCCTACCAATTCAAATATTAAAATGAAGTTCAAATAGACTTGCATTGAGCATCGAACAAGGAATTGAGCATCGAACCCTCACCGGAAGTGTATCCGCTCTAGTCGCTCAAGTGTGTAGGGTCGATTTACTCAATTCTCTTCTACTCATGCTTTCCATGATTTGTTTTTTATCTAACAATCAACAATTATTCAATGCATGCATACATTCATCATGAGGACTTATTCATAGGTTGTAATGGGGCTAGGGTAAAGGTAGGGATGTATATGGTCAAGTGAGCTTGAAATTTGTATCTTTGATTAGCCTAAGCTCTCACCAAACCTATATAGCAACCTATGAAATTCTAATACACAACCTAGCTACCCATGATTCCCACTTTTGCACATACTCATGCATTCTCTTTAATTCATATTCCATATGCATTGATTTTTATTGAACTTTACTTTGGGGCATTTTTGTCCCCTTTTTATTTCTTTTTCTCTTTTTTCTTTTTCTATATTTTTTTTCTTTTATACATTTTTTTCTTTATCAATTTTTTTTAGTATATACAAACGTATCAATGCATATGGTTTTACATATAGTGCATGAATATGTACCCAATTCCCGATATTTTTAACAAAAATAAAAATTACACTTTTACCTCAACCAATGTCCCAAGTTTCCCATACCTAAATGATAAACACTCTCACTAGCCTAAGCTAATCAAAGATCCAAATTAAGGACCTTTATTATTTTTCACTTAGGGATAGTGATGTGCTAACATTAAGAACAAAGGGGATTAAATAGGCTCAAATTTGGCTAACAATGGTTGATGAAAGGTAGGCTATTTGGGTAAGTGAGCTAAATGAAATGATGGCCTCAATCATATAAATGCATATATACATAGAATAATGGACATATAGAATCAAACAAATCAAAGATTACGATCATAGAAAGAGAACAATGCACACAAGAATGAAAATAAGTGGTTATAAAATGTAACCACACAATTAGGTTCAAAACTCACATGCTTGTGTTCTTAGCTCAAAAGCCATGTTCCAAAATAAATTCTTCAAGCAAGTTTGTCACAAAAGAATTTTTTTTTTCAAATTGGTAGGGTACCCTAAAAATAATTTTTCTTGGAAAAGAAATCATCACCCTAACTAAGTAGTCCTAACATAAAAAGGAAGTTGTAAAAATATGTACAAATTCTAACTAATATGCAACCTATCATGCAATGCAACAACTATTCTAACAAAGACAAAAATTAAAAATTAGTGTTGAAAAAGGAAATTGTTACCCATGGAGATCGGTCAGACGACCTCCCTACACTTAGAAATTTGCACCGTCCTCGGTGCATGCAAAGGAGAGCAAGGTGGACGGGTTACTACAATTGATGAGCTCCTTCAAAAGGTTGTGCAGATGAACTTGTTTGTTGCCCCATTTGAAGCTTTTTCATTCCTTTCCTTCTTGGTGGCCAACCTCAAAGGAGAGAAAAAGAAAGAAAATTAAGCCTACAACAAAGATATCAAAGCAAGTAGAACATAGGCGGGGGCTAATGCCAAATAAGAGTGAGGTTCTCACTACATGTTAGCTACGCATGTAAGTGAGAGAACAATATAGGAAAAGGGCATATCAATTAATACTTGATGCAATAACAAGTTAAAGCATGAAGAGCATATTGAGCATCAAGCTTAATCAATAATTGACACAAACAAGATTAGTGGTAAGCGTGAGAGCATTTGGTCCCATCCTAACTCAATGATGATGAAGTATAAAAACAAGGGATCATGAGTCAGGAAAGACTAAAGCACTAATCTTGTGTGTAGAGAAAATATTACAATTAATGTCAAACAAGTCACAAAGCACCAAGATTAACCAAGAAATCTTCAACAATTGAATATAAGAATCCAACACCATTATTAAAACAAGAACTTAGAAAAAAAAATAAGAACAATTTATAAAAACAAAATTAAAATGCAATGGGTGATAATATGCAAATGCAACATATAGAAGAAAATGAAAATAAGAAAAATAAAAAGTGGAATTTTGAAAAGAAAAGAAGAAATGAAAGAAAGTAAGAAAGGAAGAAAGAAGAAGAAAGAAGAAGGAAGAAAGAAAACAAGGGAGAAACAAGGCGCGGAAGGCGACGCGTACACATCACGCACGCGTGCGCACGGGTGGGCAGACGGGACAAGCGACGCGTACGCGCATAGCATGCATACGCGTGGATGTGAAGATGGCGACCGACGCGAACGCGTCATGTATGCTGATGCGTCAGGTCGCGGCGCAAAGTGGGCACAACTTTGGCACAACTCTCTGGTTTTTGTACCAGGAGTGCGATATGCACCACCGGCACGCGCGCACAGTGCGCTCGCGCGCGGATGCCCATTTTTTCCCTTCTTCTTTTTTTTTTCAAAAACAGGGCACTCTCCTAATCTATAAGCATTCTAAAACAATTAGAAATCAAATTTAACAAAAAAAAAATCTTTTTGGTTTTTGAAAAATTTCCAAATACACTAAAAATAAAACTTATGCTACAAGTAAAATGCAATTCAACAATAACTAGACTAATCAAAGCATGAATGCAACAAACAACCTATCAATAAAAGTAAAATGCATAAGAGTATAGAAAATAAGAAGAACTACCTACAATGGCAACTCCAATCACTTATTAACCAAATCTAAAAGAGAGTGGAAAGAGTTTACCATGGTGGGGTGTCTCCCACCTAGCACTTTTAGTTTAAGTCCTTAAGTTGGACATTTGGGAAGCTCCTTGTTATGGTGGCTTGTGCTTGAATTCATCTTGGAACCTCCACCAATGCTTGGTTTTTCATTGTGCTCCAAAATTTCTAATGAGTTGCAACAAGTCTTGATGGAGTCCTTCACAAGTTAAGGGTTCCCAAAATTGATTCTCATATATGCCCGGATCCCAAATCTTGTTTCTACACCCATCTTCAAGTTGATCAAGACAATTCCATTTGGGTGGCAAGTGATCCGAATTCTCAAGTAAACACCAAAGCACCTTCCTAGACCCCTTTAGTTGAGAACTATACCAACCATTGCACTTAGACTTTGAGTTTCCAACCATAAGGAACCTTGATTGACATTTCTACCCACTACTCAATTTCCTTTTGTTCTTAACCCCACAAAGAGCTCTAAGTTGCCCATCCGTCTCAATCAAACCATATTCAAGTGGGAAAGTAAAGATTAGAGATAAGGATTTTACCCACTTGAATGTTATGTTGGATGGGACTTAGGAAGGGATATCTCCAATGGTCTTGTAAGTTCCATTCCCTTGTGCTCTTCTTTGACTACCTCCACCTCTTGGCAAGCTTTTTCAACTTCAATTCTTTGCCCACCAACTTCTTCCACACATTCTTCATTGGTGGAGCTTGCCTCTTGATCACCCTCTTCCAATCTTTCATCATTCATACTATGCCTTGGAGGTTGCGCATTATCCTCCTCAACATCAAATTCAAGCTCATTGGAAGAAGGTTCAACAACTTCCACAAAATCATCAACAATGTCACTTGGTGTGGAAGTGCTCTCAAGTTTGAAATTCACCTCTTGTTCAACTTCCTCTAACTTTTTAACCACTTCTTCTTCTTTAACAATCTTTCCCTCCTCCATTTGTTGCAAAACATACCCCATCTCCTTGTCCTCATGTTGAGATTCTAAAATCTCCTTCATGCTCCTTTCTTCGGTTGATTTCTCACATTCATCCGTGGAGATGCTTTTCTTGTTGCATGAGTCCCATGAGTCCAAGTTGGCTTTAATTTTGGCAAGGTTAGCCTCAATAGCTTCATAATTCTTCATTTGGGCTTCCTCTTGCTCCTTTTGACGGATTATTGCTTGAAACCGATCTATTTCTTCCTTGAGACGATCCATTGACTCTTGGATGGATGGATATGGATGATCTTCCATGGAGGGTTCTAGTGGAGAGGAAAATTTATTATGTGGTTGAAAGTTATCATACATGGGAGGTGATTCATCTTGGTAATAGTATGGAGGTGGTGGTTCTTGAGGGTATTGGTGGTGGAATCGGGGTGGTTCTTCATATGGTTCATATGGTTCACAAGGTGGTTGGTATGGTGGATATGGGTTGGGATCATATGGAGGTGTTTAGTGATATGAGGCTTGTGAGTATGGTTGTTGAGGGCTATGTTGAAGGAAAGGGTCATATGTATATGGTGGTTGTGGTTGACAATCACAATAACGGTCATCACATACATTAGATTGGTATGCATTAGGATTAGGATTATACCCACAAGAATCCGGAGGAGGTTGTTGCCAAGAAGGTTGTCCATAAGCTTGGGGCTCCTCCCACCTTTGATCTCTAAATCCTTGATGCACATCCTCATTGAAGCTTCCATTTCCTACAACATAGTTTGAACCAAACTCATGGCCAAAGTGATAAGAATTCATAGTGATAAGAGAAAACAAAAACAATTTATAATAAGAAACAAAGAAAATCAAATCCTAAAATTAATGAAGACTAACAAACAAAACCAAAAATCAAGCTATTCACAATATATACAATAGCCAATAATATAACACCATTGCAACTCCCCGGCAACGGCGCCATTTTGATGAATGAGTTTAGCTCGATGGTTTAGAATTTCTCTCATAGAAATAACAACTTAGTTGTAAGCATAGCTCCAAACCAACAAACAATTCTCACATAAAAAATTTGAGTTGTCACAAGTAACAAACCTCAATGAAAAATAACTGAAGTATTTAAACTCCGGGTCATCTCACAAGGAATTGCAATGAAGTGCTCAATTATTGGCTATGAAGATCAAGGGGGGGTTGGTTGATAAGAGGACAAGAAAATAAATGGCAAGAAAAGTAAAGAGAGCAATTAAAGAAAGCAAGTAATAAAGAGAAACATTCATGGCAAGTGTTGAGATCATAGGCTTTCTATCCTAGTCATGCAATGATTAATTCATCCTATTTAGTGTACTCCAACAAATAAGGAGAAAGTCAAACAAGATTACTCAATCATACCACAATTATAAACAAGAATTTATCTCATTACGTCATCTCCGACGATTGAGGAAGGTATCATGTTATTCTTATACTCGGAGAAAGTCTAATAAGACTAGCTAATCTCAATCCAAAAGTCCTAATCAACTCACTAATTTAATTAGCAAAAGATTAGCGTCGATGGAAACAATATTCCAAAAGTCCTAATCAACTCACTAATTAAATTAGCAAAAGATTAGCGTCAATGGAAACAATATTAGCTAACAACTCTAGATCACCAACATGAGTTGGGTTTTCATGACTCAAAATTGCCCAATTACTCTTTCCAAGCCAAGAATGCTCAAAATCTACTCTAAAGCCCAACCAAGCATTTTGTCAAACACTTGGTGGGTACAAAGGGAAAGCATGGTAAATAAGCAAGAATAGTAAAATCTACCAACTATAATTTGCAAGGAAACAAGAAATCAACAAAAGCAATCAAGATCAACATAAAAGAACATGGAAACATAAAAGTTGCATTAAAGAAAATTGAGATCCAACAAGGTTCATGAACATGAGAGCAACAAAATAAAGGAAATGATCAAGAGAAACTAAGAAGATTGAGATGTAATAACAAGAAATTAACAAGGGAAAACTAAATCAAAACAAGAATTGAAAGTGGATTTAAGAAAATTAAACCTAAACTATCCTAAATTCTAGAGAGAAGAGAGAGCTTCTCTCTCTAGAATTCTACCTAAAACATGATGAAAACTAAAACTATGACTACTTGGTTCATTCCCCCTTCAATCCTTGGGGTCAATAGCATCAGAAATAGGTTGGATTGGGCCCAAAATGAGCTGCAAAATCGCTGGGGGCGATTTCATTAAAGTGGACCCACGGCAGAATCGACACGTGCGCGTACATGGCGCGTGCGCGCCCCTGAACGCAAAGCAACATATGACAAAATTTATATCATTTCGAAGCCCCGGATGTTAGCTTTCCAACGCAACTAGAACCGCCTCATTTGGACCTCTGTAGCTCAAGTTATGGTCAATTGAGTGCGAAGAAGTCAGGCTTGACAGCTTTACGGTTCCTTCATTTCTTCATGAGTTCTCCCACTTTGCATGCTTTTCTCCTCACTTCTTCCATCCAATACTTGCCTTATGAACCTGAAATTACTCAACAAACATATCAAGGCATCGAATGGAATTAAAGTGAATTAAAATCACCAATTTTAGGGCCTAAAAAGCATGTTTTCACATTTAAGCACAAATCAAGGGAGAATTGCAAAACCATGCTATTTCATTGAATAAATGTGGGAAAAGTGGATAAAATCCCCCCAAAATAAGCACAAGATAAACCATAAAATCGGGGTTTATCACTTCCTCTGAAGAACAAGCCTATGACCCTGAGAATCCTGCAATGGAAGAGGTGAATTACATGGGAGAATCCTATGGAAACACCTATAATCCTTCATGGAAGAATCATCCAAGTTTCTCATGGAAAGATCAACAGAAGCCTAATCAAGGCTTCAGTAACAATAATGGTGGAAGAAATAGGTTTGGCAATAGCAAACCTTTTCCATCATCTTTTCAGCAACAGACAGAGAATTCTAAGCAGAGCCACTCTGACTTAGCAACTGTAGTCTCTAATATATCTAAGACCACTCTCAATTTTATGACTGAAGCAAGGTCCTCCATTAGAAATTTGGAGGCACAAGTGGGTCAGCTGAGTAAAAGAGTTACTGAAATCCCTCCCAGTAATACAGAAGAGAATCCAAAGAGAGAGTGCAAGGCCATCTACACGTCCAACATGGCCGAACCTGTAGAGAAAGGAAAGGCGTTGATTTCCAGTGAGGAAGACCTCAATGGATGTCCACTGGCCACTAAGGAGTTCCCTAATGAGGAATCCAAGGAATCTAAGGCTCATATAGAGACCATAGAGATTCCACTGAACTTACTGTTGCCAATCATGAGCTCAGATGAGTATTCTTCCTCTGAAGAAGATGAAGATATTATTGAAGAGCAAGTTGCTCAATATCTAGGAGCAATCATGAAGCTGAATGCCAAGTTATTTCGTAATGAGACTTGGGGGAATGAACCCCCATTGCTCATCAATGAACTAAATGATCTGGTTCAACTGAAATTACCTCAGAAGAAACAGGATCCTGGAATGTTCTTAATACCTTGTACTATAGGCACCATGACCTTTAAGAAGGATCTGTGTTACCTGGGGTCAGGGATAAACCTCATGCCCCTCTATGTAATGGAGAAACTAGGGATCTTTGAGGTGCAAGCTGCAAGAATCTCACTAGAGATGGCAGACAATTCAAGAAAACAGGCTTATGGACTTGTAGAGGATGTATTGGTGAAGGTTGAAGGCCTGTACATCCCTGCTGATTTCATAATCCTAGATACTGGGAAGGAAGAGAATGAATCCGTCATCCTTGGAAGACCCTTCCTAGCCACAACAAGAGCTGTGATTGATGTGGACAGAGGAGAGCTAGTCCTTCAATTGAATGAGCACTACCTTGTGTTTAAGGCTCAAGGATCTTCTTCTGCAACCATAGAGAGGAAGCATGAAAAGATTCTCTCAATATAGAGTCAAACAGAGCCCCCACACTCAACTTCTAAGTTTGGTGTTGGGAGGTGATGAGCGGATAATTTATACCCTTTCTGGCATTGTTGTTTATATAGTTTTTAGTATGTTTTAGTTACTTTTTACTATATTTTTATTAGATTTTATTCAAAAATCACATTTCTAGACTTTACTATGAGTTTGTGTGTTTCTCTGTAATCTTAGGTATTTTTTGGCTGAAATTGAGTGACCTGAGCAAAAATCTGATTCAGAGGCTGAAAAAGGACTGCAGATGCTGTTGGATTCTGACCCTCCTGCACTCGAAATGGATTCTCTAGAGCTACAGAAGCCCAATTGGCACGTTCTCAATTGCGTTGGAAAGTAGACATCCTGGGCTTTCCAGCAATATATAATAGTTCATACTTGGCCCGATATTTGGTAGCGCAAACTGGAGTTTAAACGCCAGCTCCTTACCCTTTTCTGGCGTTAAATGCCAGAACTGGCATAAAAGTTAGAGTTAAACGCCCAAACTGGCACAAAAGCTGGAGTTCAACGCCAAGAATAGCCTATGCACATGAAAGCTTCAGTGCTCAGCCCAAACACACACCAAGTGGGCCCCAGAAGTGGATTTCTGTACTATCTATCTTAGCTTACTCATTTTCTGTAAACCTATGTTACTAGTTGAGTATAAAAACTACTTTTAGAGATTTATTTTGTACCTCATGACATTTTACATCAGAATTTGTATTTTCTACGGCATGAGTCTCTAAACTCCATGGTTGGGGCTGAGGAGCTCTGCTGTGTCTCGATGAATTAATGCAATTACTACTGTTTTCCATTTAATCACGCTTGTTTCTATTCTAAGATATTCACTCGCACTTCAACTTGATGAATGTGATGATCCGTGACACTCATCATCATTCTCACCTATGAACGCATGCCTGACAACCACCTCCGTTCTATCTGCAATAGCTTGAGTGCATATCTCTTGGGTTTCTAATCTAAGATTAGAACCTTCGTGGTATAGGCAAGAATTATTGGCGGCCATTCCTGAGATCCAGAAAGTCTAAACCTTGTCTGTGGTATTCCGAGTAGGATCTGGGAAGGGATGATTGTGACGAGCTTCAAACTCGGGAGTGTTGGGCGTAGTGACAGATGTAAAAGGATCAATGGATCCTATTCCAACCTGAGTGAGAACCGACAAATGATTAGCCCTGCGGTGACAACGCAGCCGGTACATTTTCACTGAGAGGATGGATGGTAGCCATTGACAACGGTGATCCACCAACATACAGCTTGCCATGGAAGGAGCTTTGCGTGCGTGAAAAAGAAGACAGTAGGAAAGCAGAGATTCCAAAGACAGAGCATCTCCAAAACCTCAACCTGTTCTCCATTACTGCATAACAAGTATTTATTTCATGTTCTTTTACTTTTTACAATTAAAACTAAGAATCATTACTGATATCCTGACTAAGAATTACAAGATAACCATAGCTTGCTTCAAGCCGATAATCTCCGTGGGATCGACCCTTACTCACGTAAGGTATTACTTGGATGACCCAGTGCACTTGCTGGTTAGTTGTGCAGAATTGCAAAAGTGTGATTGTAATTTTGTGCACCAAGTTTTTGGCACCGTTGCTAGGGATTGTTTGAGTTTGGACAACTAACGGTTTATTTTGTTGCTTAGATTAGGAAAATTTTTCTTTTTGGTTTAGAGTCTTACGTTTAAGTTTAGTTTTATATTTTAAGTTTGGTGTCAATTGCATAAGTTTATTTTTCTTTTATTTTTTCGAATTTTTAGTGTTCAAAGTATAAAAATTTTCAAGTTTGGTGTCCTTTGTGTTTTAATTTTCTTAAAAAATTTTCAAAAGTTTCTTTTGGTGTTCATCTTAATATTCAAAGTTTTCCTGTTTGTTTTCTTTGTTTTGATATAAAAATTCTAAGTTTGTTGTCATTTTATTGTTTTTCTCTTTCCTCATTAAATTCAAAAATATTTTTTCTCTCTAGTTAACTGAATTTTCGAAATTTCCAAAAAATTTTTCAGATTTTTATTTTGAAATTTTTATTTTATCTTATCTAAGTTTTAAAATTTTGAAATTCAAAATCTTGTTTTTTCAAAAACCATATCCAAAGTTTTCAAAATTTTCTTAATTAGTCAATTATTTTAGTTTTTGAAACTTTTATTTTACTTTCCTGTTATTCTACTTTATTTTTTATTTAGTTAGTTGTTTTTAATTAAATAACATAAAAATAAAAATATAATTTATTTGCAATTCATATCAATCCCATTTTCTCCATCATGGACCTAAGTGGAAATGAACAGTCCAGAAGGACTCTGGGGTCATATGCTAACCCCATTACTGCTGCATACGGGAGTAGTATCTGTATACCTCCCATCAAAGCAAGCAGTTTTGAGCTAAATCCTCAGCTCATTGTCATGGTGTAGCAAAATTGCCAGTATTTCGGTCTTTCACAGGAAGAACCTACTGAGTTTATGGCACAGTTCTTGCAAATTACTGACACAGTACGTAACAAGGAAGTAGATCAGGATGTCTACAGATTATTACTGTTTCCATTTGCTGTAAAAGATCAAGCTAAGAGGTGGTTAAATAACCAACCCACAACATGCATAAGAACATGGAAACAGTTATCAGACAAGTTCCTGAATCAATATTTCCCTCCAAAAAGGATGACACAGCTAAGGCTGGACATCCAAGGCTTTAAACAAGAGGATGATGAGTCCCTTTATGATGCCTGGGAGAGGTACAGAGGAATGTTAAGGAAATGCCCATCTGAAATGTTTTCAGAGTGGGTACAGTTAGACATCTTCTACTATGGGCTTACAGTAAAAGCTCAAATGTCTATAGATCACTCGGTTGGTGGATCTATACACATGAGAAAGACAATTGAAGAGGCTCAAGAGCTCATTGATACAGTTGCTAGAAATCAACATCTGTACTCAAGCAGTGAGTCCTCCATGAAAGAAGAGGCTAAGGTAGCATCTACTGATCCTAGTCCTCAAGAACAAGTTGTTGAACTCAGTCAGCAATTGCTTCTTATGACAAAATAGTTAGCAGAATTTAAAGAGATGCTCCAAGACACTGAAAATGCTAACAAGAATATGGAAGCACAATTGAATCAGACAAGACAGCAGCTATCTAAACAGATAACAGAAGAATGCTAAGCTGTTCAACAAAGGAGTGGGAAGATGTTGAATAATTCAGCTCAAGGTAGTAGAAAGCCAAGAAAGGAACAACTGATAGAGGATGACCAAACCACCACCCAAAGTCCCTCTGAGGACAGTAAGAGCCCAGAGAGGAATAATTCTGGCGTTCAAACGCCAGAAAATGGTGAAAAATTGGCGTTAAATCCCCAGTGGATGCCCACTTCTGGCATTCAAACGCCAGAAAAGGGAGGGAATCTGGTGTTAAACACCTAATCCATGTCCTGTTCTGGCGTTCAAACGCCAGAAAAAGGTAGGAATCTGGCGTTAAACGCCTATTCATCCCCCTATCCTAGCGTTCAAACGCCAATGAGGGATCAGACACCTGCAAGTACTGATAATAACTCCCTCAAAAAGGCTTCTCAACTGGCCTCTGTAGGAAATAAACCTACAGCAACTAAGGTTGAAGAATATAAAGCCAAAATGCCTTATCCTCAGAAACTCCGCCAAGCGGAACAGGATAAACAATTTGCCCGCTTTGCAGACTATCTCAGGACTCTTGAAATAAAGATCCCGTTTGCAGAGGCACTTGAGCAAATACCTTCTTATGCTAAGTTCATGAAAGAGATCTTAAGTCATAAGAAGGATTGGAGAGAAACTGAAAAAGTTTTCCTCACTGAAGAATGCAGTGCAGTCATTCTGAATAGCTTACTAGAGAAGCTTAAAGATCCCGAAAGCTTTATGATACCATGCACATTAGAGGGTGCTTGTACCAAGACAGCTCTATGTGACCTTGGGGCAAGTATCAACCTAATACCTGCATCCACTATCAGAAAGCTTGGCTTGACTGAAGAAGTCAAACCAACCCAAATATGCCTCTAACTTGCTGATGGCTCCATTAAATATCCATCAAGCATAACTGAGGACATGATTGTCAAGGTGGGGCCATCTGCCTTTCCCACTGACTTTGTAGTGCTAGAAATGGAGGAGCATAAGAATACAACTCTTATTCTAGGAAGACCATTCCTAGCAACTGGACAAACTCTCATTGATGTACAAAAAGGGGAAGTGACCCTGAGAGTCAATGAGGATGAGTTCAAGTTAAATGCTATCAAAGCTATGCAGCATCCAGACACATCAAATGACTGCATGAGCATTGATATTATTGACTCTTTGGTGGAAGAGATCAATATGACTGAGAGTCTTAAATAAGAGCTAGAAGACATCTTTAAAGATGTTCAGCCTGATTTGGAGGAACCAGAGAAAACGGAAGAACCTCTAAAAACTCCTCAGGAACAGGAGAGGCCTCCTAAACCTGAGCTCAAACCACTACCACCATCCCTGAAATATGCGTTTCTGGATATCCTACCTATGGGTACCCAACCCGGTCCAACCCGTTCGGGTAGGGTAGGATACGCTACCCGCTGTGGGTAGGGTAGGGTACGGTCCGGGTATGCCTGCGGGTAGGGTAGGGTACGGGTTTAGCGTGTACCGTACCCTACCCTACCCGCACCTCAAATATAACACATATTTTATAAAAATTAGGTATATAGTGAAGGAAGTGAGAGTTAAACCCACAACCTCTCTTATGTAATGACTTACAATAAGTGAACAACCACTAAACTAGTTAGTTAATTTAGTAATTTAGAGCATTAGTTTGTTATTTTTTATGTTATTAATATGTATAAAATTTGATATGATTGAATTTTATATTTACTTTGAAAAATTTTTATATTTTTGCGGGTAGGGTAGGGTAGGGTAGGGTTTAGAACTTTAGGGTGTGGGTAAGGTTAGGATTGAGAGATTCTCAACCCGCGGGTAGGGTAGGGTAGAGTTTTAATAGAATTTTCAACCCGCGGGTAGGGTTAGGGTAGGGTCAAAACCCTACCCTACCCTACCCATTGCCAGCCCTAAGAGAATGACACTTTTCCTGTGATCATAAGCTCTGCCTTAGAGCCACAGGAAGAGAAAGCACTACTTCAGGTGATAAGGACACACAAGACAGCTCTTGGGTGGTCCATAAGTGACCTTAAGGGCATTAGTCCAGCCAGATGCATGCACAAGATCCTATTGGAGGATGATGCTAAGCCAGTGGTTCAGCCACAGATGCAGTTAAATCCGGCCATGAAAGAAGTGGTGCATTAAGAGGTCACTACATTACTCGAGATTGGGATTATTTATCCTATCTCTGATAGCCCCTGGGTGAGCCCTATCCAAGTCGTCCCAAAGAAGGGAGGTATGACAGTGATTCATAATGAAAAAAATGAACTAGTTCCTACAAGAACAGTTACAGGGTGGCGTATGTGTATTGACTATAGAAGGCTCAATACAGCCACCAGAAAGGATCATTTTCCTTTACCATTCCTAGACCAGATGCTAGAGAGACTAGCAGGTCATGACTATTATTGCTTTTTGGATGGCTATTCAGGTTATAACCAAATTGCAGTAAATCCTCAAGTTCAAGAAAAAACAGCATTCACATGTCCATCTGGAGGATTTGCCTACAGAAGGATGCCTTTTGGTCTGTGCAATGCACGTACAACCTTTCAGAGATGCATGCTCTCTATTTTCTCTGATATGGTGGAAAAATTTCTGGAAGTCTTCATGGATGACTTCTCAGTATTTGGAGACTCTTTTAGCTCCTGTCTTGACCATTTAGCACTTGTTCTGAAAAGGTGCCAAGAGACTAACCTAGTTTTAAACTGGGAAAAATGTCACTTTATGGTGACTGAAGGAATTGTCCTTGACATAAAATTTCGAACAAAGAAATAGAGGTGGATCAAGCTAAGGTAGAGGTAATTGAAAAATTACCACCACCCACCAATGTTAAGGCAATCAGAAGCTTTCTGGGACATGCAGGATTATATAGGAAGTTTATAAAGGATTTTTCAAAAATTGCAAAACCTCTGAGCAATCTGCTAGCTCCTGACATGCCATTTATCTTTGATACAGAGTGTCTGCAGGCGTT
The DNA here is from genome assembly GCF_003086295.3 of Arachis hypogaea. Lineage (NCBI taxonomy): Eukaryota > Viridiplantae > Streptophyta > Magnoliopsida > Fabales > Fabaceae > Arachis > Arachis hypogaea. The sequence continues at coordinate 52,621,108 of NC_092055.1, forward strand.
TGAAACTCTGAAAGCTAAGTTGGTCACAGCACCTGTCATTTCTGCACCAGACTGGACATTACCATTCGAATTAATGTGTGATGCCAGTGACCATGCTATTGGTGCAGTATTAGGACAAAGGCATAACAAGCTTCTGCACATCATTTACTATGCCAGTCGTGTTCTAAATAATGCACAGAAGAATTACACAACCACAGAAAAAGAGCTGCTTGCAGTTGTTTATGCCATTGACAAGTTTAGATCCTATTTAGTAGGGTCAAAAGTGATTGTGTACACTGACCATACTGCTCTTAAATATCTACTCACAAAGTAGGATTCAAAACCCAGGCTCATAAGATGGGTGTTGCTTATGCAAGAGTTTGATATAGAAATAAGAGACAGAAAAGAGACAGAGAACCAGGTAGCTGATCACCTGTCCCGGATAGAACCAGTAGTAGGAGCATCCCTCCCTCTTACTGAGATCTCTGAGACCTTTCCGGATGAGCAACTCTTTGCCATTCAGAAAGTACCATGGTTTGCAGACATTGCAAACTATAAGGCTGTGAGATTCATACCCAAAGAGTACAGTAGATAGCAAACGAAAAAATTAATTTCTGATGCAAAGTACTACTTGTGGGATGAACCATATCTCTTTAAGAGATGTGCAGATGGAATGATCCGCAGATGCGTGCCTAGAGAAGAGGCACAGAAGATCCTATGGCATTGCCAAGGATCACAATATGGAGGACATTTCGGAGGTGAGCGAACAGCCACAAAAGTCCTCCAATGTGGCTTCTACTGGCCTACCCTCTATAGAGACTCCCGAGAGTTTGTATGTAACTGTGATAGTTGCCAGAGAGCTGGTAATCTGCCTCATGGTTATGCCATGCCTCAGCAAGGGATCTTAGAGATTGAGTTGTTTGATGTATGGGGTATTGACTTCATGGGGACTTTCCCACCATCATACTCAAACACTTACATCCTGGTGGCAGTGGACTATGTATCTAAATGGGTAGAGGCAATTACCACACCCACTAACGATACTAAGACAGTGCTGAAGTTCCTCAAGAAGCATATCTTCAGCAAATTTGGTGTCCCTAGAATACTAATCAGTGATGGAGGGACTCATTTCTGCAATAAACAGCTTGACTCTGCTCTGACCCGATATGGAATTAACCACAAAATGGCAACTCCATATCATCCACAGACAAATGGGCAGGCTGAATTCTCAAATAAAGAACTAAAACGAATCCTGGAATGGACTGTAAGTACCCATAGAAAGGATTGGGCAAGGAGTCTGGATGATGCTCTATGGGCATACAGAACTGCATTCAAAACTCCTATAGGGACCTTTCCATACCTGCTTGTTTATGGAAAAGCCTGTCACTTGCCAGTGGAACTGGAACACAGGGCCTACTGGGCAACCAGATTCCTAAACCTTGATGCCAGGTTAGCTGGAGAGAAAAGATTGCTCCAGTTGAATGAGCTAGAGGAATTCAGACTCAATGCTTTCGAAAATGCAAAAATTTACAAGGAGAAAGCAAAAAATTGTCATCTAGAGTCTTTGAGCCAGGACAGAAGGTTCTGCTGTTTAACTCTAGGCTCAGATTATTCCTTGGAAAATTAAAATCTCGGTGGAAGGGACCATATGTGATCACAAGTGTGTCACCATATGGATATGTAGAGCTTCAGGATATTGACTCTGACAAAAAGTTCATTGTTAATGGACAGAGAGTAAAGCATTATCTTGAAAGCAATATTGAGCAGGAATGCTCAAAACTGAGACTAGATTAAAGCTCAGTAAAGTCCAGCTAAAGACAATAAAGAAGCGCTTGCTGGGAGGCAACCCAGCCATTAGAAAAGTTTATTTGTTATTTAAATAATAATTATAGGAGTTTGATATAAATTATCTTCAAGGTTAATTATCAATTACAGGAGTTCACAGAGTTACAGAAGGATTCAGAGCATAAAGTAGAGAAAAGGAGCTCACTGGCACGAAAACGCCACTAAAGGGTATTTTGGGCGTTAAACACCAAAATGGGTACCATTCTGGGCGTTTAACGCCAGTAAAGATACCATTCTGGGTGTTTAACGCCAGAGTTGCAACATCCTGGGCGTTTAGAAAAATGCCCAGTGATAAAGGATTTCTGGCGTTTAACGCCAGCCAGGGTACCTGGCTGGGCGTTAAACCCCAAAAATGGCCAATATATGAGCGTTTAACACCAGAAAGGACAGGGGGAGGAGATTTTGTTTCCACTTCAAATTTTTTCAAACTTTCATGTTTTAATTCATAATTTTCTGCATAAACATGTTACAAATTTTCATCGCTCACACTCAATCTTCAAAAATTCAATAATATTCTAAATCCCTTTTCAATTTTCTTTCAAATCCTTTCCAAATATTTTTCAAAAACTCATTTATCTTTTCAATTCCTTTCCAAATCTTTTCCAACTCATCATATCTTCTTTTAATTCTTGGATGCATCAACAAATTTTCAGATTTAACTTCCTTGTATCTTTTTCATATCTTTTGAATTTTAAAATCTTATCTTTTTCATATCATGATTTATTTTTTTCAATCTTATCTTTCTATCATATCTTTTTCAAAATTTTCGAAAACCCCTCCCCTCCACTTTTAAATACACATTCGGCCATCCCATACCTCCACCATTTGAATTTGATACTCCAAAACCACTTTGGAATCAAGAGAGGTTCTTAACCAAAGAACATGCAGACCATTATCACAAAATAATGAGTTTGAGGTCAGTGATCCCGGAAGTTAAGTTCGATCTGAAAGAAGACGAATATCCGGAGATCCAAGAACATATTCGAAACAGATGTTGGGAAATTTTAACCAATCCTGAAACAAAGGTTAGAAGAAACATAGTTCAGGAATTCTACTCAAATCTGTGGCTGATAGATAAGCAGAGAATGACTGGAATTGCCTTACATACCTTTCGAACTATGGTCAGAAGGAGGATTATTTACTTCCACCTTGACAAAATAAGAGAGGTCTTCAAACTGCCTCAACTACAAGATGATCCAGAATCCTTTAATAGGAGAATGGTGAGAGTAGATAAGCGTTTAAACCAAGTTCTAGAGGACATATGCCTCCCTGGAACTAAGTGGATAACCAACTCAAAAGGTGTCCCAAACCAACCAAGAGAGGAGATCTCAAACCAGTCGCTAGGGGCTGGCTGGACTTCATTGGGCATTCTATACTGCCCACTAGCAACCGCTCTGAAGTCACTGTCAAAAGAGCAGTGATGATTCATTGCATCATGCTGGGAAATGAAGTGGAGATTCATCATCTGATTTCTTGTGAGATCTATACAATTGCAAATAAGAACTCCACTGAAGCCAAATTGGCTTACCCAAGCTTAATCTCTCTGCTATGTAAAGATGCTGGGGTGAAGATGGGAGTAGATGAGTTCATCCCAGTCGAGCATCCAATCACTAAAAAGTCAATGGAGGGACAACAAGTGCAAGATAACTCCATCAAAAGGAGGGCGCAGGAGTTCCTCCCAAAAATCCCTCAGATTGACTACTGGACCCGCCTAGAAGCATCTGTCACCAAGCTGCAAGAAGCTATGGATCAACTTAAGGAAGAACAACAAAATCAAAATAGCATGCTTTGCAAGCTGCTTAAGGAACAGGAGAAGCAAGGGCGTGAGCTACAGGAGCTGAAGCGCCAGAAGCTCTCCCTTGAAGAGCCAGGCATCCCACAAATTGAAGGAGCATTTGCCTCTCCTAATGCAGGTTGTTAAGTCCTAATTCTGTGATAACTTTTGTTATTAGAGACCCATTTTAAGAGTCACATGAGCATTAGTATTAGAATCATTTATTTTTATGTCTTTAATTTCCTTTCTTTTATTATTGTCTGTCTGCTTTTATGCTTATTTCATGTCTTATTTCTATTCCATAACCAATAAAATTTAGAGTATATGTCTTAAAGCTATGAATAATCCCATAAATCCCTCACCTTTCTTAAAAGAAAAATGTTTTTATTTGCAAAAGAATAAGAAGTATATGAATTTCGAATTATATCTTGAAAATAATCTAATTATTTTGATGTGGTGGCAATATTTTTTGTTTTTTGGATGAATGCTTGAACAATTCATATTTTTTATATTGTTGTTTATGAATGTTAAAACTGTTGGCTCTTGAAAGAATAATGAAAAAGGAGAAATGTTATTGATAATTTGAAAAATTATAAAATTGATTCTTGAAGCAAGAAAAAGCAGTGAATATAAAGCTTGCGAAAAAAAAATTTTGGGAAAAAATAAAAGAAAAAAAGGAAAAAAAGAGAAAGCAAGCAGAAAAATCCAATAACCCTTTAAAACAAAAGGCAAGGGTGAAAAGGATCCAAGGCTTTAAGCATTAATGGATAGGAGGGCCCACAGGAATAAAATCCTGGCCTAAGCGGCTAAACCAAGCTGTCCCTAACCATGTGCTTGTGGAATGAAGGTCCAAGTGAAAAGCTTGAGACTGAGTAGTTAAAGTCGTGGTCCAAAGCAAAAAGAGTGTGCTTAAGAGCTTTGGGCACCTCTAATTGGGGACTCTAGCAAAGCTGAGTCACAATCTGAAAAGGTTCACCCAGTTATGTGTCTGTGGCATTTATGTATCCGGTGGTAATACTGGAAAACAAAGTGCTTAGGGTCACGGTCAAGACTCATAAAGTAACTGTGTTCAAGAATCAACACACTGAACTAGGAGAATCAATAACACTATCTAAATTCTGAGTTCCTATAGATGCCAATCATTCTAAACTTCAAAGGATAAAGTGAGATGCCAAAACTGTTCAGAAGCAAAAAGGCTACAAGTTCTGCTTATCTAATTGAAGCTAATCTTCATTGATAAGTATGGAATTTATTGTATATTCTCTTCTTTTTATCCTAATTTGTTTTTAGTTGCTTAGGGACAAGCAACAATTTAAGTTTGGTGTTGTGATGAGCAGATAATTTATACCCTTTTTGACATTGTTTTTTATATAATTTTTAGTATGTTTTTGTTACTTTTTATTATATTTTTATTAGTTTTTATTCACAAATCACATTTCTGGACTTTACTATGAGTTTCTGTATTTTTTTGTAATTTCAGGTATTTTCTGGCTGAAATTGAGGGACCTGAGCAAAAATCTGATTCAGAGGCTGAAAAAAGACTGCAGATGCTGTTGGATTCTGACCCTCATGCACTCGAAATGGATTCTCTAGAGCTACAGATGCCCAATTGGTACATTCTCAATTACGTTGGAACGTAGACATCCTGGGATTTTCAGCAATATATAATAGTCTATACTTGGCCCGAGATTTGGTAGCGCAAACTGGAGTTTAAACGCCAGCTCCTTACCATTTTCTGGCGTTAAACGGCAGAACTGGAATAAAAGTTGGAGTTAAATGCCCAAACTAGCACAAAAGCTGGAGTTCAATGCCAGGAATAGCCTATGCACGTGAAAGCTTCAGTGCTCAGCCCAAACACACACCAAGTGGGCCCCAGAAGTGGATTTCTGCTCTATCTATCTTAGCTTACTCATTTTCTGTAAAACTAGGTTACTAGTTGAGTATAAAAACTAATTTTAGAGATTTATTTTGTACCTCATGACATTTTACATCAGAATTTGTATTTTCTACAGTATGAGTCTCTAAACTCCATGGTTGGGGTTGAGGAGCTCTGCTGTGTCTCAATGAATTAATGCAATTACTACTGTTTTTCATTCAATCATGCTTGTTTCTATTCTAAGATATTCACTCGCACTTCAACCTGATAAATGTGATGATCCGTGACACTCATCATCATTCTCACCTATGAATGCGTGCCTGACAACCACCTCCATTCTATCTGCAATAGCTTGAGTGCATATCTCTTGGATTTCTAATCTAAGATTAGAACCTTCGTGGTATAGGCTAGAATTATTGACGACCATTCCTGAGATCCGAAAAGTCTAAACCTTGTCTGTGGTATTCCAAGTAGGATCTAGGAAGGGATGACTGTGACGAGCTTCAAACTCGCAAGTGTTGGGCGTAGTGACAGACGCAAAAGGATCAAAGGATCCTATTCCAACCTGAGTGAGAACCGACAGATGATTAGACCTGTGGTGACAGCACAGCCGGACCATTTTCACTGAGAGGATGGATGGTAGCCATTGACAACGGTGATCCACCAACATACAGCTTGCCATGGAAGGAGCTTTGCGTGCGTGAAAAAGAAGACAGTAGGAAAGCAGAGATTTTGAGGACAGAGCATCTCCAAAACCTTAACCTGTTCTCCATTACTACATAACAAGTATTTATTTCATGTTCTTTTACTTTTTACAATTAAAACTAAGAATCATTACTGATATCCGGACTAAGAATTACAAGATAACCATAGCTTGCTTCAAGCCGACAATCTCCGTGGGATCGACCCTTACTCACGTAAGGTATTACTTGGACGACCCAGTGCACTTGCTGGTTAGTTGTGCGGAATTGCAAAAGTGTGATTGTAATTTCGTGCACCGGAGGCTAACACTAAGCTCTGAATCACTGTGAAGCTCTTTAAGAGCTTCACCACAAGCTATTGACATTAAAGAAGCACTTATTGGGAGGCAACCCAATGTTATTTAATTATATTTGTTTATTTTCCATTGCTATTTTATGTTTTCTTTAGGTTGATGATCATGTGAAGTCACAAAAACAACTGAAAAGTCAAAAACAGAATGAAAAACAACATTAAAAATAGCACACCCTGGAGGACAAGCTTACTGGCGTTTAAACGCCAGTAAGGATAGCAGAATGGGCGTTTAACGCCCAGCCTGGCAGCATTCTGGGCGTTTAACGCCAGAAAGAGCTGACTGGCATCTGGCTGGCGTTAAACGCCAGAAATGGGCATCTGGCTGGCATTTAACGCCAGAAATGGGCATCTGGCTGGCGTTTAACGCCAGAAATGGGCAGCAGACTGGCGTTTAATGCCAGGAAAGGTAGCAGAGCTGGCATTAAATGCCAGAATTGACACACAATGGGTGTTTGAACTCCAGAATGGTGCAGGGACTCAAATTCCTTGACAGCTCAAGATCTGTAGACCCCACAGAATCCCCACCTACTGTAACAACCCTGATTTTCGAGTATATCATCAAGCATCTAAATCCTCATTATCATTATGTCATCCTTAAGTTAGAACCTCCTCTGAGGCAAGCTCGATAATGCAATCGCGAAGAACCTTATTTTTGAACCGTATTAGTTGGCAGTTTTGATTCTGATTTTCGTAAATAGTCTCTGTTTGACGAACCGGACTCGACTCATGAGAGGAGAGAGATAATAGTATAATATTATCATTATATTAGTATTATAAAATGCTTGAATGATATTATAAGGTTACCTGGTCTGTTTTAGTTAAAAACAGAAAATCGGTTTAACCGGGTTCACAATTTACTGGTGCAGCTTAGCACCAGCACTCTCTGATGACTTTAGCAATGATAAGGCCTCATTATTCATGTTTTATTCTCATAATAAATATGTTACTAGTGTCATTTATGCTAGTAGCTCAGAAAATAATTTTTAGAGATGTTTTTTCAAGTGTTCCGATACATCTAGTTTTAGTAGTTATACACCTGAGATATTTTAATATTATTTTAATCCACCTCCAAGCCAACCAATCACAACTCACCCTACACCCCCAAAACCCCCAAGGCTGGTTCATTTTCATCTTGTGGCCGAAATTCTCAAGAGAGAAAAAGAGAGAAAAGTTCTTAGTTCCAAATCTTCAAAGCTTGATTTCTGCTGAACTAAAACTCAAATCAAAATTCCAATCCGACCAAAATGATCCTCTCTTCTTTCTCTACATGATCATATGACTTATCAAGGCTGGAATCAAGGTGAGTTGGCTGCACCATCTCTCTTTTGATTTGGTTTCAAGAAAACATGGTTAAATATGTGTTTTCTTGATGTGATTTAGGAGGAAAAAGTGCTTAAGGACCACCTGAAAGTTTAATCGAATTAGGAGCAGCAAAACCAGGTAGGGTGTCCCGAAATTAATCTTGATTATTTGTGTTTGAGTTGTGTAAATGTTGTATGATTTGGCTGTGCTAAAAATTGGTTGCATATATGATTGATTCTTGGTGAAAATTTGGTGAAATTTTGATAAAATTTGATGAAATTCAAGCTTTAAAGTTCATGTTCTTGGGCAGCTGGAAAAACGAAACCCTAAGCTTAAATTGAGGTTCAATTTTTGTTAAAATCATGTAGAAAAGATGGGGTTTTAGTAGCTTCTAATTTATTATGAATTATAGTAAAAATCGGTTGCTGAAAAACGGGTAAAAATAGAGAAGGAATCTGAAGGATTTATGAAGAACATGAAGAACAATTTGAGTGTGATGAAGAATAATGAAGAACACCTTTTTGATTCATAAAAGGGCAAGGAAGTAATTAATTTGGTGTTTGGGGGGTTATTTGATAATTTCTGAAAGTTAGGGTGGTAAAAGTAGAAATATTAAAAGTTACGGGTGGTAAAAAGTGAATTTTAAAGGTTAAAAGTAAAAGTAAGTTAATTTTCGAACATTTAATGATAAAATAATAAAAAATAATAAAATATTGCGGAAAAGGCAGTTTTCTGTAAAAGCTTTAGAAAGACAACTTTAAGCGCAGAATTTCATAATTACCTTCATAAAACACTTAGGGAGTGGTAATAACATGATAGTGAGGCAAAGATAAAGAAAAGATAAAAAGTTGAAGAAAAGATAAAAATCGAAGAAAAAGTCTGTAAAGTCTTAACGACAGAAAAACAGACATAGACTAGTGAACGAACTAGGGCAACTTAGTTAGTACTTGAGTTACGACTATGGTTAGGTATTATATGAAAAATTAAACTGTTTCAGTATAAATTTAATGAAACTATACTTGGGACAGACTAACTATTCATACCGAAATTTACATAAGCTGTAAATATATACGTTAAATAGAGAAATCAGAGCAGAGTAGAGAAACACAGAAAACAGAGTAACCAGAGTAAAGTAAAGAGATAAAGAGAAAAAGAATAATATAGATACAGATGAAAAGAGTAATCGGAGAAGAGAAAAGGGATACAGATAACAGAGTAATTAAAACAGAGTAAAGAGATACAAAGGAAAGAGAAACCAGAACAGAGTAAAGAGATATAAAGAGAAGAGTATAAGAATAAAGAGTTAAGCCTTGTAGCATGATGTTCTGTTGGATGTTCATCTGCTGCTTTTCCATTGGCCCTAGAGGTCCTGTAGGCCCAAGTTCACCTACAGTGAGTTGTTATTCCTGTAGGCCGAAGTTCACCTACAGTGAATATCAATTGTGTATCTCAGGGTGTTGCTCCTGTAGGCCGAAGTTCACCTACAGAGAGTTGTGATACCTGTAAGCCGAAGTTCACTTACAGGGGCACTATTTCTGTAAGCCAAAGTTCACTTACAGAGGTGTTATTTCCGTAGGCCAAAGTTTACCTACAGAAAGTTGTTGTGTTGTGTTTAGACTATCCCTGTAAGCTGAAGTTCACTTACGGGAGTGCTATTTCTGTAGGCCCAAGAAATGTGTTTATTCATTTGTTGCGCTAAGGCAACGCCGGATATACTTGTATGATGATCTACTGCGTGAAGGCAGTCAAATAGATAGTGGTGCGACCACTGAGAACGCTTTCCTACGGTACAGATCCATATTTTATTTCTGTAAGGCAGAGGGGTTATTTCCTGCTACCGAAGTACCGTGACCACCTGTTCCATTTCTGTAGTGGCAGAGGGGTTATTTCCTGTATACAGAAGGTGTGTCGGCTTACATCCTGCAGTGGCAGATGTGTTATTTCCTGCGTGCAGTGGACCCTGTGATGGCAGAGGGGTTATTTCCTGTACACAGGGGTATACCCAATAGGAAGCCTTATCCAGACAGAGGTTGTTGGATAACGTCGGGAGCGGGTTAGTAACCGATAGATGAGATCATTACCTGCGCTAGTGCTAGACATGCATCATACTTGGCTGTGCATTTTCCTTTGTTATGATTGTTGTATGAATGTATGCTTTCCTTGTTTGTATTCTATTCTCTGTGTCTGTGTTGTATTTTCTTGTATTTTTCTGTTTGGGTTCTGTTTTTTATTTTCTCTATTTCCTCTAATTATATGTATCTTCTATTTACTGCTTCTTGTATTCTGCTATTGGTCTGCTAAACAACATGGAGTTAATGAACTTAACTAATAACCCCGACCCTACTAAGAACTCCCCAGTTCTTACCCCTTCTCTCTCCATTCCCCCTTCAGATGGAAGCATGAGTACCCTTCCGTATTTGCTGATGACTGTTCTGCAAAGAGAATTCCGCTCTAGGTAGTCTTCTGAGTCTAGAGTGAACTCTGTTACCTGTTTATATGTATATACTGTGAGGCCAGCCAACGTCTGCACCCTGCTTATCTACAAACTTTAACCTAAGTCCTCCGTACGATGTTGCTGTTATGTGGCCACTCGATGAAGTACTTGAGAGACGTTCTTTGATGACATATGATCATGCAGAGGATTAGTAGACAACCTTCCACCTTTTGATGACGATCCACCTGACTTGAGTTTTGAAGACCTAGAACGTACTTTCTCTCGCTTTAGTAGTTTAGAGGGACTAGGTGAGTATAGAGTCTAGGCTAGCTTGGGTGCCAGCTTAGGGACTTCTTGAACAGGTCAGGACCTGGGATGTTGTATGTATATATGTATATAGTTATTATCTAGCTATGTCTAGGGGTGTTCTAACTAAAAGTCTATACTCAAATAAAGGATGGATCACCGAATATTGTGAACTGCTTGTGATGTATTTATGTGTGGTTGTTTATAATTGTTTTATATATTATCTGTTGTGAATTGATTATGAATGATACAGTTTGCTAATCCAAACGTTTTTTTAAAAAAAAGTACCTCGTAAAATAACTACGCTTTTAACAACGAATAAGGCTCATATAATAAATATTAGATAATAATTAGGTAGACAAGTTGGTAGCGCTCAGTTTCTAGTATGATCATGACGTACCGGAAATTGGGTCATTTCAATTTGGTATCAGAGCAGTTCGTTCCCAGTAGAGCATGGGGAGTGGACTGACTATGCTTCATTGCATACTCTGTTGTGTGTCTCACGCTGTTAGGGTATCTTCAAGATACATTTGGCATGAATATCTATGAGTGCTCATTTTGGGAATGTTCGTACTTAACTTGAGATATTAAGACTGATCACCTTAATGTTGATTGTTTGGTGCGGATAAGACCTCAATGACTGTGAATAGGCATGGTTTAATCGAGATCCGAACGACGAATCGATGTGAGACCAACTATCCTAATAGCTGTTATGATATACATGGCAATGACTATGTTAGATTTGGATGCTATAAGGAACGGACCTATCTCTTCGTCAGGATGGCTTGAAGAACATAGATTGTTTGAAAATAGATTCTGCACCTGGCTGATATTTTGAGGGCCAAATTTTCTTTTAGGAGGGTAGAATGTAACAACCCTGATTTTCGAGTACATGAGATCTTTTCTGAAAGTACGGATTTCTCCGGAAGATCAGTAAAGGGAACACCTCTGTTATATCATCAAGCATCTAAATCCTCATTATCATTATGTCATCCTTAAGTTAGAACCTCCTCTGAGGCAAGCTCGATAATGCAATCGCGAAGAACCTTATTTTTGAACCGTATTAGTTGGCAGTTTTGATTCTGATTTTTGTAAATAGTCTCTGTTTGACGAACCGGACTCGATTCATGAGAGGAGAGAGATAATAGTATAATATTATCATTATATTAGTATTACAAAATGCTTGAATGATATTATAAGGTTACCTGGTCTATTTTAGTTAAAAACAGAAAACTGGTTTAACCGGGTCCACAATTTACTGGTGCAGCTTAGCACCAGCACTCTCTGATGAATTTAGCAATGATAAGGCCTCATTATTCATGTTTTATTCTCATAATAAATATGTTACTAGTGTCATTTATGCTAGTAGCTCAGAAAATAATTTTTAGAGATGTTTTTACAAGTGTTCCGATACATCTAGTTTTAGTAGTTATACACCTGAGATATTTTAATATTATTTTAATCCACCTCCAAGCCAACCAATCACAACTCACCCTACACCCCCAAAACCCCCAAGGCTGGTTCATTTTCACCTTGTGTCCGAAATTCTCAAGAGAGAAAAAGAGAGAAAAGTTCTTAGTTCCAAATCTTCAAAGCTTGATTTCTGCTGAACTAAAACTCAAATCAAAATTCCAATCCGACCAAAATGATCCTCTCTTCTTTCTCTACATGATCATATGACTTATCAAGGCTGGAATCAATGTGAGTTGGCTGCACCATCTCTCTTTTGATTCGGTTTCAAGAAAACATGGTTAAATATGTGTTTTCTTGATGTGATTTAGGAGGAAAAAGTGCTTAAGGACCACCTGAAAGTTTAATCGAATTAGGAGCAGCAAAACCAGGTAGGGTGTCACAAAATTAATCTTGATTATTTGTGTTTGAGTTGTGTGAATGTTGTATGATTTGGCTGTGCTAAAACTTGGTTGCATATATGATTGATTCTTGGTGAAAATTTGGTGAAATTTTGATGAAATTTAATAAAATTCAAGCTTTAAAGTTCATGTTCTTGGGCAGCTGGAAAAACGAAATCCTAAGCTTACATTGAGGTTCAATTTGTGTTGAAATCATGTAGAAAAGATGGGGTTTTAGTGGCTGCTAATTTATTATGAATTATAGTAAAAATCAGTTGCTGAAAAGACTGAAAAACGGGTAAAAACAGAGAAGGAATCTGAAGGATTTATGAAGAACATGAAGAACAATTTGAGTGTGATGAAGAAAAATGAAGAACACCTTTTTGATTCATAAAAGGGCAAGAAAGTAATTAATTTAGTGTTTGGGGGGTTATTTGATAATTTCTGAAAGTTAGGGTGGTAAAAGTAGAAATATTAAAAGTTACGGGTGGTAAAAAGTGAATTTTAAAGGTTAAAAGTAAAAGTAAGTTAATTTTCGAACATTTAATGATAAAATAATAAAAAAATAAAAAAATATTAAATAATAATATTTAATTAAAAATAATATTTTAATAAAAATAATAAAATAATGCGGAAAAGGCAGTTTTCTGTAAAGCTTTAGAAAGACAACTTTAAGCGCAGAATCTCATAATTACCTTCATAAAACACTTAGGGAGTGGTAATAACATGATAGTGAGGCAAAGATAAAGAAAAGATAAAAAGTTGAAGAAAAGATAAAAATCGAAGAAAAAGTCTGTAAAGTCTTAACGACAGAAAAACAGACATAGACTAGTGAACGAACTAGGGCAACTTAGTTAGTACTTGAGTTGCGACTAGGGTTAGGTATTATATGAAAAATTAAACTGTTTCAGTATTGACTTAATGAACCTATACTTGGGACAAACAAACTATTCATACCGAAATTTACATAAGTTGTAAATATATACGTTAAACAGAGAAATCAGACTAGAGTAGAGAAACACAGAAAACAGAGTAACCAGAGTAAAGTAAAGAGATAAAGAGAAAAAGAATAATATAGATACAGATGAAAAGAGTAATCAGAGAAGAGAAAAGGGATACAGATAACAGAGTAATTAAAACAGAGTAAAGAGATACAGAGGAAAGAGAAACCAGAACAGAGTAAAGAGTTATAAAGAGAAGAGTATAAGAATAAAGAGTTAAGCCTTGTAGCATGATGTTCTGTTGGATGTTCATCTGCTGCTTTTCCATTGGCCCTAGAGGTCCTGTAGGCCCAAGTTCACCTACAGTGAGTTGTTATTCCTGTAGGCCGAAGTTCACCTGCAGTGAATATCAATTGTGTATCTCAGGGTGTTGCTCCTGTAGGCCGAAGTTCACCTACAGAGAGTTGTGATACCTATAAGCCGAAGTTCACTTACAGGGGCACTATTTCTGTAAGCCAAAGTTCACTTACAGAGGTGTTATTTCTGTAGGCCGAAGTTCAACTACAGAAAATTGTTGTGTTGTGTTTAGACTATCCCTGTAAGCTGAAGTTCACTTACGGGAGTTCTATTTCTGTAGGCCCAAGAAATGTGTTTATTCATTTGTTGCGCTAAGGCAACGCCGGATATACTTGTATGATGATCTACTGCGTGAAGGTAGTCAGATAGATAGTGGTGCGACCACTGAGAACGCTTTCCTACGATACAGATCCATATTTTATTTCTATAAGGCAGAGGGGTTATTTCCTGCTACAGAAGTATCGTGACCACCTGTTCCATTTCTGTAGTGGCAGAGGGGTTATTTCCTGTATACAGAAGGTGTGTCGGCTTACATCCCTGCAGTGGCAGATGTGTTATTTCCTACGTGCAGTGGACCCTGTGATGGCAGAGGGGTTATTTCCTGTACACAGGGGTATAGCCAATAGGAAAGCCTTATCCAGACAGAGGTTGCTGGATAACGTCGGGAGCGGGTTAGTAACCGACAGATGAGCTCATTACCTGCGCTAGTGCTAGACATGCATCATACTTGGCTGTGCATTTTCCTTTGTTATGATTGTTGTATGAATGTATGCTTTCCTTGTTTGTATTCTATTCTCTGTGTCTGTGTTGTATTTTCTTGTATTTTTCTGTTTGTGTTCTGTTTTCTATTTTCTCTATTTCCTCTATTTATATGTATCTTCTATTTACTGCTTCTTGTATTCTGCTATTGGTCTGCTAAACAACATGGAGTTAATGAACTTAACTAATAACCCCGACCCTACTAAGAACTCCACAGTTCTTACCCCTTCTCTCTCCCTTCCCCCTTCAGATGGAAGCATGAGTACCCTTCCGTAGTTTGCTGATGACTGTTCTGCAAAGAGAATTCCGCTCTAGGTAGTCTTCTGAGTCTAGAGTGAACTCCGTTACCTGTTTATATGAATATACTGTGAGGCCAGCCAACGTCTGCATCCTGCTTATCTACAAATTTTAACCTAAGTCCTCCGTACGATGTTGCTGTTATGTGGCCACTCGATGAAGTACTTGAGAGACATTCTTTGATGACATATGATCATGCAGAGGATTAGTAGACGACCTTCCACCTTTTGATGACGATCCACCTGACTTGAGTTTTGAAGACCTAGAACATACTTTCCCTCGCTTTAGTAGTTTAGAGGGACTTCTTGAACAGGTCAGGACCTGGGATGTTGTATGTATATATGTATATAGTTATTATCTAGCTATGTCTACGGGTGTTCTAACTAAAAGTCTATACTCTAATAAAGGCTGGATCACCGAATATTGTCAACTGCTTGTGATGTATTTATGTGTGGTTGTTTATAATTGTTTTATATATTATCTGTTGTGAATTGATTATGAATGATACTGTTTGCTAATCCAAACGTTTTTTTAAAAAAAAGTACCTCATAAAATAACTACGCTTTTAACAATGAATAAGGCTCATATAATAAATAATAGATAATAATTAGGTAGACAAGTTGGTAGCGCTCAGTTTCTAGTATGATCATGACGTACCAGAAATTGGGTCGTTACACCTACCCCACCTCTTCTTCTCTCCTCTTCACACCTTTCCATAACACTTCCCCAAACACCCTTGACCAATCCCTCAAAACCTCTTCCCCAAACACCCCTCACCTATCAAATCCTACCCTCTTCCCCACAACCTCTTCACCACTCACATCCATCCATCATTAAACCCCACCTACCTGACCATTCAAATTCAAACCATTTCCCTCCCAAACCCAACCCCTCATACACGGGTACCCTCTCTCCCTTACCCTATAAATACCCCTCCTTACCACCTTCATCTTCACACAATATACACACTACTACCCCCTTGGCCGAATTCACACCCCCTCCATCTCCTCCATTTCTACTTCTTCTACTCCTTTCTTTCTTCTTTTTTGCTCGAGGACGAGCAACCATTCTAAGTTTGGTGTGGAAAAAGCTAAAGCTTTTTATTTTCCATAACCACTAATGGCACCTAAGGCCGGAGAAACCTCTAGAAAGAGGAAAGGGAAGACAATTGCTTCCACCTCTGAGTCATGGAAGATGGAGAGATTCTTCTCAAAGGTCCATCAAGACCACTTCTATGAAGTTGTGGCCAAGAAAAAGAAGATCTCCGAGGTCCCCTTCAAGCTCAAAAGGAGTGAATATCCGGAGATCCAACATGAGATTCGAAGAAGAGGTTGGGAAATTCTCACAAACCCCATTCAACAAGTCGGGATCTTAATGGTTCAAGAGTTCTATGCTAATGCATAGATCACTAAGAACCACGACCAAAGTGTGAACCCGAACCCAAAGAATTGGCTCACAATGGTTCGGGGGAATTACTTGGATTTTAGTCCAAAAAATGTGAGGTTGGCATTCAACTTGCCTATGATACAAGGAGATCCTCACCCTTTTACTAGAAGGGTCAACTTTGATCAAAGGTTGGACTAAGTCCTCATGGACATTTGTGTGGAAGGAGCTCAATGGAAGAGAGACTCAAGAGGCAAGCCGGTTCAACTAAGAAGGCTTGACCTCAAACCCGTGGCTAGGGGATGGTTGGAGTTCATCCAACGCTCTATCATTCCTACAAGTAACCGGTCTGAAGTTATAATAGACCAGGCTATCATGATCAATAGTATCATGAATGGAGAGGAAGTAGAAGTTCATGAGATCATATCCCTAGAACTCTACAATGTGACAGATAAGCCCTCTACTTTGGCAAGGTTAGCCTTCCCTCATCTCATTTGTCACCTATGCAATTCAGCTGGAATTGTCATAGAGGAAGACATCCTCATTGAAGAGGACAAGCCCATCACTAAGAAAAGGATGGAGCAAACAAGAGAGTCCACTCATGGACCACAACAAGAGCATAAGGAAATTCTTCATCATGAAATCCCTGAGATGCCTCAAGGGATGTATTTTCCTCTACAAAACTATTGGGAGCAAATCAACACCTCCCTAGGAGAATTAAGTTCCAACATGGGACAACTAAGGATGGAGCACCAAGAGCATTCCATCCTCCTCCATGAAATTAGAGAAGACCAAAGAGCCATAAGGGAGGATCAACAAAGGCAAGGAAGAGACATAGAGGTGCTCAAGCACTCCATAAGATCTTCAAGAGGAAGGACTAGCCGCCATCAATAAGGTGGACCCATTCTTTAATTTCCTTGTTCTTATTTTTTCTGTTTTTCGAAAATTATGCTTTATGTTTTGTCTATGTTTGTGTTCTTATTACATGATTATTAGTGTCTAGTGTCTATGTTTTAAAGCTATGAATGTCCTATGAATCCTTCACCTTTCTTAAAATGAAAAATGTTTTTAATTGCAAAATAACAAGAAGTACATGATTTCGAATTATATCTTGAAATTAGTTCAATTATTTTGAAGTGGTGGCAATACTTTTTGTTTTCTGAATGAATGCTTGAACAATGCATATTTTTGAATTTGTTGTTTATGAATGTTAAAATTGTTGGCTCTTGAAAGAATGATGAAAAAGGAGAAATGTTATTAATAATCTAAAAAATCATAAAATTGATTCTTGAAGAAAGAAAAAGCAGTGAATAGACAAAGCTTGCAAAAAAAATGGCGAAAAAATAAAAAAAGAAAAAGAAAGAAAAAGAAAAAGCAAGCAGAAAAAGCCAATAGCCCTTTAAACCAAAAGGCAAGGGTAGAAAAAAGATCCAAGGCTTTGAGCATTAATGGATAGGAGGGCCCACAGGAATAAAATCCTGGCCTAAACGGCTAAACCAAGCTGTCCCTAACCATGTGCTTGTGGCGTGAAGGTGTCAAGTGAAAAGCTTGAGACTGAGCGGTTAAATTCATGGTCCAAAGCAAAAAGAGTGTGCTTAAGAGCTCTAGGCACCTCTAACTGAGGACTCTAGAAAAGCTGAGTCACAATCTGAAAAGGTTCACCCAGTTATGTGTCTGTGGCATTTATGTATCCGGTGTTAATACTGGAAAATAAAATTCTTAGGGTCACGGCCAAGACTCATAAAGTGGCTGTGTTCAAGAATCAACATACTGAAATAGGAGAATCAATAGCACTATCTGAATTCTAAGTTCCTATGGAAGCCAATCATTCTGAACTTCAAAGGATAAAGTGAGATGCCAAAACTGTTCAGAAGCAAAAAGGCTACGAGTCCCGCTCATCTAAGGGGAACTAAGTTCATTGATAAGTTTGAAATTCATTGTATATTCTCTTCTTTTTATCCTATTTTGTTTTCAGTTGCTTAGGGACAAGCAACAATTTAAGTTTGGTGTTGTGATGAGCGGATAATTTATACCCTTTTGGCATTGTTTTTACATAGTTTTTAGTATGTTTTAGTTACTTTTTATTATATTTTTATTAGATTTTATTCAAAAACCACATTTCTAGACTTTACAAGGAATTTGTGTGTTTTTCTGTGATTTCAGGTATTTTCTGGCTGAAATTGAGGGACCTGAGCAAAAATCTAATTTAGAGGCTAAAAAAGGACTGCAGATGCTGTTGGATTCTGACCTCCCTGCACCCTGACTTTGACGAGCTTCAAACTTGCGAATGTTGGGCGCATTGACAGTGTGCAAAAGGACAATGGTCCTATTCCGATGCTAGCAGGAACTGACAGATGATTAGCCGTGCGGTGACAGTGCATATGGATTTGTTTTCATCCGAGAGGATCATACAGCTTGCCATGGAAGGAGGTAATGCATGGTTAGAAGAAGGCAGTAGGAAAGCAGAAGTTCAGAAGCAACAAAGCATCT
Source organism: Arachis hypogaea (assembly GCF_003086295.3). Taxonomy (NCBI): domain Eukaryota; kingdom Viridiplantae; phylum Streptophyta; class Magnoliopsida; order Fabales; family Fabaceae; genus Arachis; species Arachis hypogaea. The sequence continues at coordinate 52,639,754 of NC_092055.1, forward strand.
CCAGACGCTTATCTGAAATTTCCACCAATGAATTACATAAGTATCTCTATCTTATTTTCTATTTTATTTATATTTTAATTATTAAAACCTCATAACCAATTGAATCCACCTGACTGAGATTTATAAGGATGACCATAGCTTGCTTCAAGCCAACAATCTCCGTGGGATCGACCCTTACTCACGTAAGGTTTATTACTTAGACGATCCAGTGCACTTGTTAGTTAGTTGTGCGAAGTTGTGAAAAGTGTGAATCACGATTTCATCGCACCATACCTCGCAGTAGAAAATTGGTGCATGAATTGTGAATAACACTTTTCACAACTCGTACCACTAACCAGCAAGTGCACTGGGTCGTCCAAGTAATACCTTACGTGAGTAAGGGTCGATCCCACGGAGATTGTTGGTTTGAAGCAAGCTATGGTTATCTTACAACTCTTAGTCAGGATATTAATTAGTGGTTATCAATTGACTTGCAAATGAACAAGAGAGCATGAAGTAAAGGTTACTTGTTATGCAGTAATGGAGAATATGTTGGGGTTTTGGAGATGCTTTGTCTTCTGAATTTCAGCTTTTCTCTTGTATTCCTCTTCCCTCATGCATGCAAAAGTGCAAAGTTCCTTCCATGGAAAGCTGTGTGTTGGTGGATCACCGTTGTCAATGGCTACCATCTGTCCTCTCAGTGAAAAGGGTCCACGTGCGCTGTCACTACACGACTAATCATCTGTCGGTTCCCACTCATGCTGGAATAGGATCCATTGATCCTTTTGCGTCTATCACTACGCCCAACACTCGCGAGTTTGAAGCTCGTCACAGCCATCCAGTCCCAGAATCCTACTCGGAATACCACAGACAAGGTTTAGAGTTTCCGGATTCTCATGAATGCTGCCATCAATCTAGCTTATACCACAAAGATTCTGATTAAGGAATCTAAGAGATACTCATTCAATCTGATGTAGAACAGAGGTGGTTGTCAGAAACACGTTCATGAATTGAGGAAGGTGATGAGTGTCACGGATCATCACCTTCTCTATAATTAAGCGCGAATGAATATCTTAGATAGGAACACGCATGTTTGAATGGAAAACAGAAATAGTTGCATTAATTCATCGGAACACAGCAGAGCTCCTCACCCCTAACAATGGAGTTTAGAGACTCATTCTGTTAGAGATTACAAAGTTCAGATCTAAAATGTCATGAGATACAAAATAGATCTCTAAAAGTTGTTTAAATACTAAACCAGTAGCCTAGCTTTACAGAAAATGAGTAAACTATGATAGATAGTGCAGAAATCCACTTTTGGAGCCCACTTGGTGTGTGCTGGGGCTGAGACTTAAGCTTCTCACATGCCTGGGCTGTTTTGGGCGTTCAACTCCAGGTTGTAACCTGTTTCTGGCGTTGAACTCTAACTTGTAACCTATTTCTGGCGCTGGACGCCAGACTGCAACATGGAACTGGCGTTGAACGCCAGTTTATGTCATCTATCCTTGAGCAAAGTATGGTTTATTATATATTGCTGGAAAGCCCTGGATGTCTACTTTTCAACGCAATTGGAAGCACGCCAATTGGACTTCTGTAGCTCTAGAAAATTCATTCCGAGTGTAGAGAGGTCAGAATCCAACAGCATCAGCAGTCCTTTTTCAGCCCGAATCAGATTTTTGCTCAGCTCCCTCAATTTCAGCCAGAAAATACCTGAAATTATAGAAAAACACACAAACTCATAGTAAAGTCCAGAGATATGAATTTTTCCTAGAAACTAATGAAAATATACTAAAAACTTAACTAAAACATCCTAAAAACTACATGAAATTAACCCCAAAAAGCGTATAAAATATCCGCTCATCACAACACCAAACTTAAACTATTGCTTGTCCCCAAGCAACTAGACAAATAAAATAGAATACAGATAAGTCACGAAGCAATAATATCTCAGAGTTCTTGAGTGAAGCTCAGATTCTAATTAGATGAGTGGGACTAGTATCTTTTTGCTTCCGAACAGTTTTGGCATCTCACTTTATCCATTGAAGCTCAGAATGATTGGCATCTATAGGAACTTAGAATTCAGATAATGTTATTGATTCTCCTAGTTCAGTATGTTGATTCTTGAACACAGCTACTTTATGAGTCTTGGCCGTGGCCCTAAGCACTTTGTTTTCCAGTATTACCACCGGATACATAAATGCCACAGACACATAATTGGGTGAATCTTTTCAGATTGTGACTCAGCTTTGCTAAAGTCCCCAATTAGAGGTGTCCAGAGTTCTTAAGCACACTTTTCTTTTTGCTTTGGACCTCGACTTTAACCACTCAGTCTCAAGTTTTCACTTGACACCTTCACGCCACAAGCACATGGTTAGGGACAGCTTGATTTAGCCGCTTAGACCAGGATTTGATTCCCTTAGGTCCTCCTATCCACTGATGCTCAAAGCTTTGGATCCTTTTTATTACCCTTGCCTTTTGGTTTTAAGGGCTATTGGCTTTTTCTGCTTGCTCTTTTCTTTTTTTTTTTTTTTTGCAAGCTTTGTGTTCACTGCTTTTTCTTGCTTCAAGAATCATTTTTATGATTTTTCAGATTATCAATAACATGTCTCATGTTCATCATTCTTTCAAGAGCCAACATATTTAACATTCAAGAACATCAAATTTCAAAGACATATGCTCTGTTCAGGCATTCATTCAGAAGGCAGAAAGCATTGCCACCACATGTAAACAATTAGAATTTGTTTTATTAAAGACTCGAAAAATATTGCCTCCTTATTCTAAAGAAAATCTTCTATTTTATTCATGTTTAATGATGATGAGAAAAATAAATTATAGCTTAATTGGAGATAAAATCACTACTAATTACTACTATAACTTCTAAGGTAAAACTCAAATAAGAACAATTATCACAGAGTTAAGGCTAAGATTAGAACTCAACAACCTTGAGTTTGGGATGTGGATGTTCCTCTAGTCTGTGGGGTGCTTGGTCCTTCAAGAGATAACTTCTGACGCTTCAGTTCTTTTAAGTCACGCCCTTGCTCTTCTTGTTCCCTGAGCAGTTTGCAGAGCATACTATTTTGATTTTGCTATTCTTCCTTTATTTGGTCCATAGATTCTTGCAACTTGGTAACAGATGCTTCAAGCTGTTCCTAATATTCAAATTGAGGGACTTTCGGGAGAAATTCTTGCGCCCTCCTCTTGATGGGGTCATCCTGCACTTGTTGTTTTTCCATTGTGGTTTTAGTGATTGGTTGCTCCACTGAGATGTACTCCGTTATTCCCATCCTTACTCCAGCATCCTTGCAGAGCATAGAGATTAGGCTTAGATAAGCCAACCTGGCATCCTTGGAGTTTTTGTTTGCAAGTATGTAAAATTCAGATGGAATCAATTGATGAACTTCCACTTCTTTTTCCAACATAATGCAATGGATCATCACTGCTCTTTTAACGGTGACTTCAGAACGGTTGCTAGTGGGCAATATAGAACGCCCAATGAAGTCCAGCCATCCTCTGGCGACTGGTTTGAGATCTTCTCTCTTGAGTTGATTTGGGACACCCTTGCTGCTGGTGGTCCACTTGGCTCCAGGGATGCATATATCCTCTAGAATCTTATCCAGGCCCTTGTTTATTCTCATCATTCTCCTATTGAAGGAGTCTGGGTCATCTTTCAGCTGAGGTAGCTTAAAGATCTCCCTGATTTTGTCAGGATGGATGTGAACAATCTTTTCTCTGACCATAGTCTGATAGTCATAGAGGACAGTTCCAGATATTCTCTGCCTGTCTGTTTGCTACAAATTAGCGTAGAATTCCTGAACCATATTCCTTCCCACTTTTGTTTCAGGATTAGCTAGGACTTCCCAGTTCCTGTTTCGAATCTGCTCTTGGATATCCGGATATTCATCTTCCTTCAGATCGAACTTGACTTCCGGGATCACTGATCTTAGACCCATTATTTTGTAGTAATGGTCTGAATGTTCTTTGGTTAAGAACTTCCCTTGATTCCAAAGTGGTTTTGGAATACTCTCTTTCTTGCCTCTTGGAGTGGTTTGTTTTCCTTTAGGAGCCATGATCTTAGTGGGTATAATTTAGTGATCACGGATAAACACACCAAACTTAGAGGTTTGCTTGTCCTCAAGCAAAAGAAAAGAAAGGAGAGGGATAGAAGTAGATCTAGTATCGAATGGTGGATGAGAGGAGGGAGGCCGAATGTTGATTTAAAAGGAAAGGGGGTGGGTTTTCGAAAATTTTAAAAAAGATAAGATAGAAGATATGATTTATAAAAAAAATTAAGTATGATATGAAAAGATGTGATTTAAAATTGAAAAGATATGAAAGATATTTGAAAAAGATAAATTTGGATTTTGAAAAAAATAATGTGGAGATTTGAAAAAGATATTGATGAGTTGAAAGGATTTTAGAAGGAAAAAAGATAGATTTGTTTTGGAAATTTTGAAAAAGAGTTGGATTGGATTGAAAAAGAATTTGTGTTTATGGATTAAGATACATTTGATATTTTTAAAGTAGGGTTTTTAGAAATTAGGGATTTTAGAAATCAGGGTTTATAACATGTTTATGCAAGAAATCATGAATTGAAACATGAAAATTAAAATTAAAATGAAAAATATGAAGTAAAACGAATTTACCTCCTCCCCACCATCCTGGCGTTAAACGCCTAAACGCTGCATGTTTGGGCGTTTAACGCCCAATTGCTGCTTCTCCTGGGCGTTCAACGCCCAGCTATTGCTTCTTTCTAGCGTTGAACGCCAGGAACTCCTTTGTCACTGGGTATTTTTCTAAACACCCAGGACGCTGTAAATCTGGCGTTAAACGCCCAGAAGGAGCTTCTTTCTGGCGTTCAACGCCCAGAAGATGCTTCTTTCTGGCGTTTAACACCCAGATAGCTATCCTTACTGGCGTTCAACGCCCAGTGGGTGCTTCTTTTGGGCGTTGAACGCCCAAAACAGGCTTTTACTGGCGTTTTCTTGCCAGTGAGCTCTCTGACGTTGGGATTTTTACCAGTAAAGAATTTCATAAAAATAGTCGCATTGTAGATATAGTCTCTAAACCGACAGAAATCCCTTTGTACAAACGTTTTGGTTGTCACAAGTAACAAACCCCTTTAAAATTGATAACCGAGTATTTAAACCTCAGGTCGTCTTCTCAAGGAATTGTAGGGAAGTATGTTCTTATTATTGGTTATGCAAAGGTATGTTTTGGGGTTTTTGGATTAAGGTAAAAAGTTAGAAAAGCAATGGCAGAGGGAATAAAATAATAACAATAAACATAAACTCTTGGCAAGGTATTAGAAATTGGAAGTCCAGACCAAGTTATCCTTATCAATGATAATGAAAATTGAATCTTAATTTCACTTAGTTAACCCTTACTTAAAGCAGAGGAAGGTCAAGTGACTAATTAGTTTGATCTTCAAATCCTAGTTAATTCCTAAGAAAAGATTGGGATTATTGAAGTTCAATTCAATTGGTAAGATAACAATTATCAATTATGCTGTTGAGTTGGATAACTCTTGAGTTACTGATTTCTTAACCAAAACCAAAAGGGAAAAAGTAATCCACTGGAATAAAAATGCCTTCAGATGGGAAGCAATAATCATGTAAATAAAAGAAAGCAATAATAACTGAAATACTTCAAATAATATTAACTCAAAGAAAATCATAACATGAATGCCATAAGCCAATTACTCAAAAGATAAATATCAATTAAAGTACTAAGGTGAATAATAATAGAAATGAAATTAAATAGAAAGGAACATTAAACCTGGGATCGAGAGTCACTCTTAAAACTAAGAGAAGTCCTAAATCCTAATCCTAAGAGAGAGAGAGGAGAGAACCTCTCTCTCTAAAACTACATCTAAAACATGAAAAATGAATTATGAGAGCCTCTCATGAATGGATGCATTCCCCCACTTTATAGCCTCTAATCTGTATTTTCTGGGCCGCAAACTGGGTCAGAAATAGCCCAGAATTCGCTGGTTGCGAATTCAAATGCGCTGATTTCCGTCACTGCAACGCGGCCACATGAATCACGCAATCGGGTCACCTAGCGTCAGGGGAACTATAGTATATTATATATCAAATTGAAGCCCCAGACGTTAGCTTTCCAACGCAACTAGAACCGCGTCGTTTGGACCTCTGTAGCTAAAGTTATAGCCGTTTGAGTGCGAAGAGGTCAGGCTGGACAGCTTAGCAACTTCTTCATCTTCTTGTATTCCTTCTACTTTTGCATGCTTCCTTTCCATCCTCCAAGTCATTCCTGCCCTATAATATCTGAAAACACTTAACACACATATCAAGGCATCTAATGGTGATAAGAGAGGATTAATAATAAGCAAATATAAGATCAAAGAAGCATGTTTTCAATCAAAGCACATAATTAGGAAGGCAAATGTAAAACCATGCAAATAGTATGAATAAGTGGGTAAAGAGTAGATAAAAACCACTCAAATGAGCACAAGATAAACCATGAAATAGAGGTTTATCAACCTCCCCACACTTAAACAATAGCATGTCCTCATGCTAAGCTCAAGAAAAACTATAAAGGTGAAGAGGAATGATAGAATGTATGAAATGCAACCTACCTATATGAATGCAACTACATGCAAAAATGTTTCTACCCTACTTGGTTAAAAGCAAATAAGTTCTCCAAGACAAACATAAATCAGATTTCACTAATTCAAATCATACAATAAGAGACAAGTAAACTTGTAAGAAGATAGCTCATGAAAGCAAGGAACATAGAATTAAGCACTGAACCCTTACTGGTAGTGTATATCACTCTAATCTCTCAAGTGTATAGGGTTAATCACTCTACTCTTCTCTAATCATGCTTTCTAAACCTTGTTCTTCATCTAACCAATCAACAAATATTTAATGTACCAATGCAAACATCATGAGGTCTTTTCTAGGTTGTAATGGGGCTGAGGTAAAGGTAAGGATATATGTATGGCCAAGTGAGCTATAATATGAATCTTTAATTAACCTAAGCTCTCACCTAATATACATATACTCTATATACTTTTAAATTCATGCCTAGCTACCCATAATTCCCACTTTTGTATAATTCCCATACTCATGTACCAAATTTTTGATATTTCTTTACTTTTGTCACATGTGCATTGATATTTTTATTAACTTAGCATTGGGGTAATTTTGTCCCCTTTATTTATTTATTTATATTATATATTTTTTTCTTTTTTTCTTTTTCTTTTTCTTTTTTTTCTCTTTTTCTTTTTTTTTCTTTTTTTTTTGTAGAGAAATAAATATAACTTATCAATACACATGGATTTTCTATTATTTTTCTATTTTGGTTTTTCATGAGTAGATTCCCAAATTCTCAATATTCAAATAAATTAGAAACATGATACATTTCCTTATTAACCCATGTTCCCACAGTTTCCCCACACTTAATTGTTACACAATCCCTATCTTAAGCTAACCAAAGATTCAATTGGGATATTTAATTGTTTTTCTGTTTTAAGGCTAGTGATGTGGTAAAATACAAAACAAATGGGGATTAAAATAGCTCAAAGTGGCTGACAAGGGTGATTTAAAGGGTAGGCTTATTTGGGATAAGTGAGCTAAAATCAAACAATGGCCTCAATCATATGCAAGCATGTAAATACACTAAATAATGGACATATAGATTAGAACAAAATATAGATTACAATCATAGAGAAGGAAACACACAGGAAAAAATTTATGGTTAAATAATGTAACCATGTAAATAAGCTCAAAATCTCATAGGTTATGTGTTCTTTGGCTCAAAAATCATGTTCCAAATACAACTTCAAACAAGTTTTATCACAAAAAAATTTTAATAATTGATTTAAATTAGTGGAAATTTTCAAAAATAGGGTCTTAAAAAAAATTATTATTTTAACCAAGCAGTGGCTAAATGCATAAAATCAAATAAACATGCAATTAAATATGCAAATGCAATAATGAAAATAGAATAAAACAATGGTGTTGAGATAGAAGAGTGACTAACCCATGGAGATCGGTATCGACCTCCCTACACTTAAAAATTGCACCGTCCTCGGTGCATGCTGAGATTTGCAGGTGGATGGGTTGTTTCAACTGTGGCTCTTTTTGTTCCTTTCCTTGCCGGTGATTTGGAAGTAGCTTTCTCTTTACCCTTCTTGGTGGCCATCCTGAAAAGGGAAAAAGAAAGTGACTTTTAAAGCTAAGGGTTAGAGCAAGGAAGAGAGCGGGAAAGGTGGTAATCAATGCACAATAAAGAAGAATGACATTGACATACGCTCATGAGTACATGTTAAAAGTCATCAATGGAAAATAGCTAGTACATATGATGACAAGTGAATGCAAGGTGTTTATTGGCATGCTGGCAAAGGCATGAGTAGTATAGATCCAGCATTCAATGTCCAAGTTAGATTACCAAGTCTTTCAAACTATCAACATGTTTGTAATAACAATTATATGTAATCAATAAAACATGAAAGGGGTTTTGTGAAAAACAACAGGCATTAATAGTAGAATAATTTAAAATAGTGTTCCATGCCATACGGGCTTTTTCACAAATACATAGCATGCATGGTAAATAAGTTATTGAATATATTAAATTGAACATGCAAGCAACCCTTTAAAAAGTAATATATAATTGTCAAACCATTTTAATAATCCACAAAAATAAGACCCAAATAAATTTCCAACACCAATGAGAATAATGCAATGAATGAAATACGCAAATAAATGAAGTAAAATAAAATGAAAGATAAGAAGAATGAGAAGGGAAAGAAATAAAGTAAGAAAGAAAGAAGAAAGAAGAAAAGATAGAAGAAATTAGGATTAGAGAAGAAAAGATAAGAAAATTGGCACCAATCTGGATAGGTTGTGTGACGCTGGCGACGCGGTCGCGTGGGTGACGCAGTCGCGTGGTGCGCAATAAGGTCAGGCGATGCGGACGCGTAGGGCACGCGATCGCGTGACTTGATTTGTGCTAGTGGCGCGAGTGCAGCCTTGCGATCGCACAACTCTCTGTTCGAAACTTGGTATTGCCAAAATCCAGGGTGACGCAGTCGCGTGGTCGACGCGACGCGTGAATGGCCTTATTTCCAATATGACGCGGACGCGTGGGTGACGCGTTCACGTGGCAGGGTTTATGCTGCTAGCACGGGTCCAGCCCAATTCCAGCTCAACTTTCGGCCATACACCCTTGTTACGTCGATTTATAGGGCCACGCGGTCGCGTGGGAGACGTAGACGCGTGGGGAAGCTATTTTGCAAATGACGCGGCCGCATCAGCGACGCGGTCGCGTGGATCAATTTGTGCCATTAGCGCGCCTCCAGCCACACTTTCGCGTGAGTCTCTGTTCAACCTTATTTTCTTCCAAACGCACATACGACGCGGACGCGTCGGCGACGCTGTCGCGTCGCGTGCGAAAATCCCTTTTTTTTTATCTGAAAGAAAAAAATGAAGAATGCAGTGTTAATATGAATGTGATGCAAAACTCCAGGTTCAATATAATAAAATAAAATAAAGCTCGAAAACAAATGAAACTAAATAAAAATGAAAAAGGAATGATCCTACCATGGTGGGTTGTCTCCCACCTAGCACTTTTAGTTAAAGTCCTTAAGTTGGACATTTGAAGAGCCTCCTGTTATGGTGGTTTATGCTTGTACTGATCCAGGAATCTCCACCAATGTTTGTGATTCCAATGGCCTCCGGGGTCCCAAACTAGGCGCAGAAAGCCTTCAAGTAAGTTAAAGCAAGTGACAAGGCCCCAAGAGTGTTGATTGTTGGAATGAATTCCGGGGTCCCAAACCTTGCTTTTGTACCCGTCTTCGAGTTGATTATCATGATTCCATCCGGGTGGCAAGCAATCTGAATTCTCACTAAAGCGGCCAACCAACTTCCTAGACCCATTCAGTTGAGCTTTACACCAACCTTTGCATTTAAACTTTAAGTATACAACCATGTTGAACCTTGCAGGACAGTTCTTACCACTGACCATCTTCCTCTTACTCTTAATGCCACAAAGAGTTCTAAGTTGACCATCCGTCTCCAGTAGCCCATATTCAAGTGGGGTTAGAAAGCTAAGGGATATGAATTTTACCCACTTGAATATTGTGAAGGATGATGGCAACTTAGGGGGAGGCATCTTTAATGGAATCGCAAGCTCCACTCCCTTGTGCTCTTTTCTGATAACCACCACCTCTTTGCAAGCTTCTTCAATTTCAACCTCTTCCTCTTGGTAGCTCTCTTCCAATTCAATCTCCTCTTCATTGCTTTCCAAGGGCATGGGAGGTTGTGCTTCTTCTTCTTGAATCTCCATCACTTGATCAACCTCTTCCAAGTCTTCAATTGTGATATGCCTTGGAGGTTGTACACCCTCCTCAACGTCAATTGCAATCATCTTGGAAGGAGGCTCTATGTTTTGACTTTTCCAAGGAGGTTCAGCATCTCCTAAGTCTTCAACCAATTCTTCTTCTTCAATAATTCTGGCTTCCTCTACTTGTTCCAGTACAAAGTCATGCTCCGTACTGTTCACTGGAGTTTCTAGTATCTCCTTCATACTACGTTCTTCATTAGATTGTCCACATGAAGCCATGGGGGTTCCTTGAGTGTCCGAACATCGGGAAGCTAATTGACTCATTATTGCTTGCCCCAATTGATGAATGGTTGCCTGAAATCGATCCACTATTTCTGTGAAACGATCCTTTGTCTCTTGATGTACTCGGCTTTAATAAATAGGATCATAGTGCTCTTGGATTGATGGATATGGAGATGATGAATATTGAAGTGGTGGTTCTTGTGAGTAATTGGGTTGGAATTGGGGTGGTTCTATATATGGTTCATATGGCTCATAAGGTGGTTGGTATGGTAGTTGAGGGTTAGGGTCATATGGAGGTGAATGGCGGAAAGGGGCTTGTGAGTTTGGTGGTCCAAAGTTATGTTAATGAGAGGGTTCATAGGCATATGGTGGTGGTTGTTGATAATCAAAAGATTGCTCACCATAGCCATTGCCTTGATATGCATCATAGAATGGTTGTTGATAGTCCATTGGAGGTGGTTGTTGCCATGAGGGTTGATCAAATCCTTGTGGCTCCTCCCATCTTTGATTGTTCCAACCTTGATGCCTATTTTCATTATAGTTTCCATTCCTAACAACAACATTGGAATCAAACTTGAAGCGAGAGGGGTGAGAATTCATAGTAGCTAATAAAAAAATTAAAAACAAAAATAAATTTAAATTTAAATTAAAGGGTTATTTAAATTTTGAATTTGAAAATTAAATTTTGAAATTTTGAATTTTAAATTTTGAAATTTGAATTTTTGAAATTTGAGATTTGAAAATTTTTAAATTTGAATCTTGAAAATTTTTAAATTTGAATTTTGAAATTTGATTTTTGAAATAAGATAAGATAAAATAAAAATTTTAAAATAAAAATCAATAACCCCTTAACTTAAGAAAAAGCAAAAATAAAAATAAAAAACAAATAAACAAGAAAAAATAAAATATTTACAATAACCAATAATAAGGCACACGTTTGCAATTCCCCGGCAACGACGCCATTTTGACGTTGGGATTTTTGCCAGTAAAGAATTTCATAAAAACAGTCGCGTTGTAGACATAGTCTCTAAACCGACAGAAATCCCTTCGTACAAATGTTTTGGTTGTCACAAGTAACAAACCCCTTTAAAATTGATAACCGAGTATTTAAACCTCGGGTCGTCTTCTCAAGGAATTGCAGGGACGTATGTTCTTATTATTGGTTATGCAAAGGTATATTTTGGGGTTTTTGGATCAAGGTAAAAAGTTAGAAAAGCAATGGCAGAGGGAATAAAATAATAACAATAAACATAAACTCTTGGCAAGGTATTAGAAATTGGAAGTCCAGACCAAGTTATCCTTATCAATGATAATGAAAATTGAATCTTAATTTCACTTAGTTAACCCTTACTTAAAGCAGAGGAAGGTCAAGTGACTAATTAGTTTGATCTTCAAATCCTAGTTAATTCCTAAGAAAAGATTGGGATTATTGAAGTTTAATTCAATTGGTAAGATAACAATTATCAATTATGCTGTTGAGTTGGATAACTCCTGAGTTACTGATTTCTTAACCAAAACCAAAACGGAAAAAGTAAATCCACTGGAATAAAAATGCCTTCAGATGGGAAGCAATAATCATGTAAATAAAAGAAAGCAATAATAACTGAAATACTTCAAATAATATTAACTCAAAGAAAATCATAACATGAATGCCATAAGCCAATTACTCAAAAAATAAATATCAATTAAAGTACTAAGGTGAATAATAATAGAAATGAAATTAAATAGAAAGGAACATTAAACCTGGGATCGAGAGTCACTCTTAAAACTAAGAGAAGTCCTAAATCCTAATCCTAAGAGAGAGAGAGGAGAGAACCTCTCTCTCTAAAACTACATCTAAAACATGAAAAATGAATTATGAGAGCCTCTCATGAATGGATGCATTCCCCCACTTTATAGCCTCTAATCTGTATTTTCTGGGCCGCAAACTGGGTCAGAAATAGCCCAGAATTCGCTGGTTGCGAATTCAAATGCGCTGATTTCCGTCACTGCAACGCGGCCACATGAATCACGCAATCGGGTCACCTAGCGTCAGGGGAACTATAGCATATTATATATCAAATTGAAGCCCTGGACGTTAGCTTTCCAACGCAACTGAAACCGCGTCGTTTGGATCTCTGTAGCTAAAGTTATAGCCGTTTGAGTGCGAAGAGGTCAGGCTGGACAGCTTAGCAACTTCTTCATCTTCTTGTATTCCTTCCACTTTTGCATGCTTCCTTTCCATCCTCCAAGTCATTCCTACCCTATAATATCTGAAAACACTTTACACACATATCAAGGCATCTAATGGTGATAAGAGAGGATTAATAATAAGCAAATATAAGATCAAAGAAGCATATTTTCAATCAAAGCACATAATTAGGAAGGCAAATGTAAAACCATGCAAATAGTATGAATAAGTGGGTAAAGAGTAGATAAAAACCACTCAAATGAGCACAAGATAAACCATGAAATAGAGGTTTATCACTCTCTTTCTCTGTTTTGTGTGCTGAATCCTTCTGTAACCCTGTGAACTTATACAATTGATTCTTTACCTTAGTAGCAATGAACTTTATATAAACAAATAAAATTAAGATTAGGGCAAAATAACAGAAAAAGTCTTCCCAATGGCTGGGTTGCCTCCCAGCAAGCGCTTCTTTATTGTCTTTAGCTGGACCTTGCTAAGCTTTTAATCTAGCTTCAGCCTTGAGCACTCTTGCTCAACATTGCCTTCAAGATAGTGCTTGATTCTCTGTCCATTAACAATGAACTTCTTATCAGAATCAATGTCTTGAAGCTCCACATAACCATATGGTGATACACTTGTAATCATATATGGTCCCCTTCACCGGGATTTCAGTTTTCCTGGGAATAGCCTGAGCCTAGAGTTAAACAACAGAACCTTTTGTCCTGGTTCAAAGATTCTAGATGACGGTTTTCTGTCATACCACCTTTTAGATTTCTCTTTATAAAGCTTGGCATTTTTGAAAGCAGTGAATCTGAATTCCTCTAGCTCATTCAGCTGGAGCAATCTTTTTTCTCCAACTAATTTGGCATCAAAGTTTAGGAATCTGGTTGCCCAGTAGGCCTTATGTTCCAGTTCCACGGGCAGATGACAGGCCTTACCATACACAAGCTGGTATGGAGAGGTTCCTATAGGAGTCTTGAATGCTGTTCTGTAAGCCCACAGAGCATCATCCAACCCTCTTGCCCAATCCTTTCTACGGGTACTGACAGTCCATTCCAGGATTCTTTTTAGTTCTCTTTTAGAGACTTCAGCTTGCCCATTTGTCTGTGGATGATATGGAGTGGCCACCTTGTGGCTAATCCCATACCGGACCATGGCAGAGTAAAGCTGTTTGTTGCAGAAGTGAGTGTCCCTATCACTGATTAGTACTCTAGGGACACCAAACCTGCTGAAGATATGTTTCTGGAGGAATTTCAGCACTGTTTTAGTATCATTAGTGGGTGTGGCAATGGCCTCTACCCATTTTGATACATAATCGACTGCCACCAGAATATAAGTGTTTGAGTATGATGGTGGGAAAGGCCCCATGAAGTCAATTCCCCATACATCAAACAACTCAATCTCCAAGATCCCTTGTTGAGGCATGGCGTAACCATGAGGCAGATTACCAGCTCTCTGGCAACTGTCACAGTTACGTACAAACTCTCGGGAATCTCTATAGAGGGTAGGTCAGTAGAAGCCACATTGGAGGACCTTGGTGGCTGTTCGCTCACCTCCGAAATAGCCTCCATATTGTGATCCATGGCAATGCCATAAGATCCTCTGTGCTTCTTCTCTAGGCACACACCTACGAATTATTCCGTCTGCACATCTCTTAAAGAGGTAGGGTTCATCCCACAAGTAGTACTTTGCATCAGTAATTAATTTTTTCTTTTGTTGCCTACTGTACTCCTTGGGTATGAACCTTGCAGCTTTATAGTTTGCTATGTCTGCAAACCATGGTGTTTCCTGAATGGCGAATAAATGCTCATCCGGAAAGGTTTCAGAGATCTCAAAAGAGTGGGGAGATGCCCCTTCTATTGGCTCTATCCGGGACAGATGATCAGCCACTTGGTTCTCTGTCCCTTTTCTGTCTCTTATTTCTATATCAAACTCTTGCAGCAGCAACACCCATCTTATAAGCCTGGGTTTTGAATCCTACTTTGTGAGTAGATATTTAAGAGCAGCATGGTTAGTGTACACAATCACTTTTGATCCTACCAAGTTTGATCTAAACTTGTCAATGGCATAGACCACTGCAAGTAATTCATTTTCTGTGGTTGTGTAATTTTTTTGGGCATCATTTAAAACACGGCTAGCATAATAAATGACATGCAGAGGCTTGTCATGCCTCTGCCCCAGTACTGCACCAATGGCGGGATCACTGGCATCACACATTAATTCGAATGGTAATGTCCAGTCTGGTGCAGAGATAACTGGTGCTGTGACCAGCTTAGCTTTCAAAGTTTCAAATGCCTGCAGGCATTCTATGTCAAACACAAATGGCATGTCAGCAGCTAGCAGGTTGCTTAGAGGTATTGCAATTTTTGGAAAATCCTTTATAAACCTCCTATAGAATCCTGCATGCCCCAGAAAGCTTTTGATTGCCTTAACATTGGCAGGTGGTGGTAATTTTTCAATTACCTCTATTTTAGCTTGATCCACCTCTATTCCCTTGTTTAAAATTTTATGCCCAAGGACAATCCCTTCAGTCACCATAAAGTGACATTTTTCCCAGTTTAAAACCAGGTTGGTCTCTTGGCATCTTTTCAAAACCAATGTCAAGTGATCAAGACAGGAGCTGAATGAGTCTCCTTATACTGAGAAGTCATCCATGAAGACTTCAAGAAATTTTTCCACCATATCAGAGAAAATAGAGAGCATGCATCTCTGAAAGGTTACAGGCGCATTGCACAGCCCAAATGGCATCCTTCTATAAGCAAACACTCTAGATGGACATGTGAATGCTGTTTACTCTTGATCCTGGGGGTCTACTGCAATTTGGTTGTAGCCTGAATAGCCATCCAAAAAATAGTAATAATCATGACCTGCTAGTCTTTCTAGCATCTGGTCTATGAATGGTAAAGGAAAATGATCCTTTCTGGTGGCTGTATTGAGCCTTCTGTAGTCAATACACATGCGCCACCCTGTAACTGTTCTTGTAGGAACCAGTTCATTTTTTTCATTATGAACCACTGTCATGCCTCCCTTTTTGGGGACAACTTGGACAGGGCTCACCCAGGGGCTATCAGAAATAGGATAAATAATCCCAGCCTCCAGTAATTTGGTGACCTCTTTCTGCACCACTTCCTTCATGGCTGGATTTAGCCGCCTCTGTGGTTGAACCACTGGCTTAGCATTGTCCTCCAATAAGATCTTGTGCATGCATCTAGCTGGGCTTATGCCCTTAAGGTCACCTATGGACCACCCAAGAGCTGTCTTGTGTGTCCTTAGCACTTGAATTAGTGCTTCCTCTTCCTGTGGATTTAAAGCAGAGCTTATGATCACTGGAAAAGTGTCACCTTCTCCCAGAAATGCATATTTCAGGGATGGTGGTAATGGTTTGAGCTCGGGTTTAGGAGGTTTTTCCTCTTCCTGAGGAAATTTCAGAGGCTCTTTCAATTCCTCTGAATCCACAAAATCAGGCTGAACATGTTTAAAGATATCTTCCAACTCTGATTCGATACTTTCAGCCATGTTGATCTCCTCTACCAAAGAGTCAATAAGATCAACTTTCATGCAGTCTTTTGGTGTGTCTGAATGCTGCATGGCATTGACAGCATTCAACTTAAACTCATCCTCATTAACTCTCAGGGTGACTTCCCCCTTTTGGACATCAATGAGAGTTCGTCCAGTTGCTAGGAAAGGTCTTCCTAGGATGCGAGTAGCACTCTTGTGCTCCTCCATTTCCAGCACTACAAAGTCATTCGCCCTGACAATCATGTCCTCAATCACGCCTAATGGATATTTAATGGAGCCATCAGCAAGTTGGAGACATATCCGGGTTGGTTTGACTTCTTCAGTTAAACCAAGCTTTCTGATAGTGGATGCAGGTATTAGATTGATGCTTGCTCCAAGATCACATAAAGCTGTCTTGGTTCAATTACCCTCTAGTGTGCATGGTATCAGAAAGCTCCTGGGATACTTAAGCTTTTCTGGAAAGCTTTTCAGAATGACTGCACTACATTCTTCAGTGAGGAAAACTCTTTCAGTTTCTCTCCAATCCTTCTTATGACTCAAGATTTCTTTCATGAACTTGGCATAAGAAGGTATTTGCTCAAGTGCCTCTGCAAACGAAATTTTTATTTCAAGAGTCCGAAGATAGTCTGCAAAGGGAGCAAATTGCTTATCCTGCTCCTCTTTGTGGAGTTTTTGAGGATAAGGCATCTTGGCTTTGTATTCCTCAACCATAGTTCCTGCATGTTTACTTCCTACAGAGGTGGTTGGAGAAGCCTTTTTAGAGGGGTTGTTATTAGCACTGGTGTGTGTCTGATCCCTCACTGGCATTTGATTGCCAGAGTCAGAAGCTGGAGTGGCGTTGGACGCCAACTCCTTACTTGTTCCTGGCATTTGAACGCCAAAACTGTGCTTCTTTTTGGCGTTCAACGCCAATTCCTTGCTTGTTTCTGGCGTTGAACGCCAGGACTGAGCATGGTTTGGGCATTCAACGCCAGCTTTCCACCCAATTTCTGGCGTTTGATTGCCAGAATTATTCCTCTCCGGGCTCTTACTATCCTTAGATGGATTTTGGGTAGTTTGCTCATTTCTTGGCTTCCTTCTACCTTGAGGTGGGGCATCTAATGTTTTCCCACTTCTCAATTAAACTGCTTGGCACTCTTCTGTTATTTGTTTTGACAGCTGCTGCTTTGTTTGCTTTAATTGTAATTCCATATTTATATTAGCCATTCTTGTCTCTTGTAGTCTCTCCTTGAATTCGGCTAACTTTTTTTTTAGAAAATCCAATTGCTGATTGAATTTAGTAGCTTGTTCTGCAGGACTCAGTTCAGAAGTGACTATTCTAGCCTCTTCTTTCATAGAAGGTTCACTGCTTAGGTACAGATGCTGATTTCTGGCAACTGTATCAATGAGCTCTTGAGCTTCTTCAATTGTCTTTCTCATATGTATAGACCCACCGGCTGAGTGGTCTAGAGAAGTATGAGCTCTCTCTGTAAGCCCATAATAGAAGATGTCTAACTGCACCCATTCTAAAAACATTTCAGAGGGGCATTTTCTTAGCATCTCTCTGTATCTCTCCCAAGCATCATAAAGAGATTCATTATCTCCTTGTTTAAAGCCTTGGATGTCCAGTCTTAGCTGTGTCATCTGTTTGGGAGGGAAGTATTGATTCAGGAATTTTTCTGACAGCTGCTTCCATGTCTTTATGCTAGCTTTAGGTTGGTTATTTAACCACCTCTTAGCTTGATCTTTTACAGCAAATGGAAACAGTAATAGTCTGTAGACATCCTGATCTACTTCCTTGTCATGTACTGTGTCAGCAATCTGTAAAACCTGTGCCAGAAACTCTGTAGGTTCTTCCTGTGGAAGACCGAAATACTGGCAACTTTGCTGCACCATGATAACGAGCTGAGGATTTAACTCAAAGCTACTGACTCCAATGGAGGGTATACTGATTCATGATGGAGAAAGGGAGATGATGTAAAATAAAAAAAATATTTTTATTTATATATTTATTTCAAAAATAAAATAAATTAAAATAAAATAAATAAAAAATGGGTGAGGATTTTCGAAAAGTGAAGAGAGAGAAAGAAAAAAATTATGGTTGGGAAGTTTTGAAAAAGATATGATTGAAAGGATTTGATTGGAAAAGATTTGACTTGAAAAAGATATGATTTTTAAATTTGATGACTAATTTAATGCTAATTTTTTCGAAATTTATGAGTGGAATGAAGAAAAGATATTTTTTTGATTTTTGAATTTTATGATGAAAGAGAAAAACACACAAAAGACACACAACTTAAAATTTTTAAATCTAAAGCTCCTTGTTTTCGAAAATTTTTGGAGGGAAAACACCAAGGAATACCAAACTTAAAAATTTTAAGATCAAAACACAAGAAAGACTCAAGAACACCTTGAAGAATCACAAGAACAACAAGAATATGAAGGTAGAACACCAAACTTAAAATTTTTAGAAAACCAAAATAAAATTTTCAAAAACCAAAGAGAAATCAACAAGAAAACACCAAACTTAAAGTTTGGCACAAGATTTAATAGAAAAATTATTTTTGAAAAAAGAATTTAAAAAGAAGATTCCCAATTACCAAGAACATAGACCAACGCTCTAGCCAATTGGGCAGTAAATGTAACACTTGTTTTGAAGAAGTATTTTTAATAACTAAGAATAAAATTTTTTTGAAAACTAATATTTTGAAAAGGCACACGAAAACAAGAAAAGAAACAGAAAAGGAAAAACTAAAGATCAAACAAGAAAAATAAATAAGAACAACTTGAAGATGAAGGAAGAACAAAGAACACAAATTTCGAAAATTTTAAAAAGAAAATTTTTTTCCTAATCTAAGCAACAAAATAAACCGTCAGTTGTCCAAACTCCGGCAACGGCGCCAAAAACTTGGTGCACGAATTGTGAATCACACTTTTCACAACTCGTACCACTAACCAGCAAGTGCACTGGGTCGTCCAAGTAATACCTTACGTGAGTAAGGGTCGATCCCACGGAGATTGTTGGTTTGAAGCAAGCTATGGTTATCTTACAACTCTTAGTCAGGATATTAATTAGTGGTTATCAATTGACTTGCAAATGAACAAGAGAGCATGAAGTAAAGGTTACTTTTTATGCAGTAATGGAGAATATGTTGGGGTTTTGGAGATGCTTTGTCTTCTGAATTTCAGCTTTTCTCTTGTATTCCTCTTCCCTCATGCATGCAAAAGTGCAAAGTTCCTTCCATGGCAAGCTGTGTGTTGGTGGATCACCGTTGTCAATGGCTACCATCTGTCCTCTCAGTGAAAAGGGTCCACGTGCGCTGTCACCACATGGCTAATCATCTGTCGGTTCCCACTCATGCTGGAATAGGATTCTCATGAATGCTGCCATCAATCTAGCTTATACCACAAAGATTCTAATTAAGGAATCTAAGAGATACTCATTCAATCTGATGTAGAACGGAGGTGGTTGTCAGACACACGTTCATGAATTGAGGAAGGTGATGAGTGTCACAGATCATCACCTTCTATATACTTAAACGCGAATGAATATCTTAGATAGGAACACGCATGTTTGAATGGAAAACAGAAATAGTTGCATTAATTCATCGGAACACAGCAGAGCACCTCACCCCCAACAATGGAGTTTAGAGACTCATGCCATCAGAGATTACAAAGTTCAGATCTAAAATATCATGAGATACAAAATAGATCTCTAAAAGTTGTTTAAATACTAAACCAGTAGCCTAGGTTTATAGAAAATGAATAAACTATGATAGATAGTGCAGAAATCCACTTCTGGGGCCCACTTGGTGTGTGCTGGGGCTGAGACTTAAGCTTCTCACGTGCCTGGGCTGTTTTGGGCGTTCAACTCCAGGTTGTAACCTGTTTCTGGCGTTGAACTCCAACTTGTAACTTGTTTCTGGCGCTGGACGCCAGACTACAACATGGAACTGGCGTTGAACGCCAGTTTACATCGTCTATCCTTGAGCAAAGTATGGACTATTATATATTTCTGAAAAGTCCTGGATGTCTACTTTCCAACGCAATTGGAAGTGCGCCAATTAGACTTCTGTAGCTCCAGAAAATCCATTCCGAGTGCAGAGAGGTCAGAATCCAACAGCATCAGCAGTCCTTTTTCAGCCCGAATCAGATTTTTGCTCAGCTCCCTCAATTTCAGCCAGAAAATACCTGAAATTACAAAAAAACACACAAACTCATAGTAAAGTCCAGAGATATGAATTTTTCCTAGAAACTAATGAAAATATACTAAAAACTTAACTAAAACATCCTAAAAACTACATGAAATTAACCCCAAAAAGCGTATAAAATATCCGCTCATCAGAAATCAGGCAGTAGCCTTAGCACTGGTCAGGGAGGACGAAAGTGGACAACAACCTATATACTTCATCAGCAAAGCACTACAAGGGTCCGAACTGAACTACCAAAAAATAGAAAAATTTGCTTATGCTCCCATACCCAAAGGTAGGCTATTTGAGTAAGTAAGCTATATGAAATGATGGCCTTAATCATATAAATGCATGTATACATGGAATAATGGACATAAAGAATCAAACAAATCAAAGATTACAATCATAAAAAGAGAATAATACACACAAGAATGAAAATAAGTGGTTATAAGATGTAACCACACAATTAGGCTCAAAGCTCACATGCTTGTGTTCTTGGCTCAAAAACCATGTTCCAAAATAAATTCTTCAAGCAAGTTTGTCACAAAATTTTTTTTTTTTTTCAAATTGGTAGAGTGCCCTAAAAATAATTTTTCTTGGAAAAGAAATCATCACCCTAACCAAGTAGTCCTAACATAAAAAGAGGTGGTAAAATATGTATAAATTCTAACTAACATGCAACCTATCATGCAATGCAACAACTAACTAACAAAGACAAAAATTAAGAATTGGTGTTGAAAAAGGAAGTTGTTACCCATGGAGATCGGTCGGACGACCTCCCCACACTTAGAAATTTGTACCGTCCTCGGTGCATGCAAAGAAGAGCAAGGTGGATGGGTTGCTACAATTGATGAGTTTCTTCAAAGGGTTGTGCGGGTGAACTTGTTTGTTGCCCCATTTGAAGCTTTTCCATTCCTTTCCTTCTTGGTGGCCAACCTCAAAGGAGAGAAAAGAAAGAAAATTAAGCCTACAACAAAGATATGAAAGCAATTAGAACATAGGCGGCGGCTAATGCCAAATAAAAGTAAGGTTCTCACCATATGTTAGCTACGCATGTAAGTGAGAAAATAATACAGGCAAAGGGCATATCAATTAATACTTGATGCAAGAAGAAAGTCAAAGCATAAGTGAATAACATGAAGAGCATGTCGAGCATCAAGTTCAAACAACAATTAACACAAACAAGATTAGTGATAAGCATGAGACCATTTGGTCCCATCCTAACTCAATGATGATGAGGTATAAAAACAAGGAATCATGAGTTAGGAAGGACTAAAAGCACTAATCTTGTGTGTAGAGCGAATATTACAATTAATGCAACAAGTCACAGAGCACCAATACTGACCAAGAAAGTCTCAACAATTGAGTAAGAGAATTCAACATCATTATTAAAATAAGAAACTTAGAAAAGAAAATAAGAACAAGTTATAAAAACAAAATTAAAATGCAATGAATGATAATATGCAAATGTAACATATAAAAGAAGATGAAAATAAGAAAAATAAAGAGTGAAAATTTTGAAAAGAAAGTAAGAAAGGAAGAAAGAAGAAGAAAGAAAGAGGAAGAAACTAGAAGGAAAAGAAGAGAAGAAGGGAAAAGGAAAACAGGGCAGAACAGGGGAAAAAACAGGGCGCGGAGGCCGACGCGAACGCGTCACGCACGCGTGTGCATGGGTGGACAGGCGAGACAGGCGACGCGGACGTGCATAGCATGCATACGCGTGGATGTGAAGTTGGCGACCGACGCGGACGTGTCATGTACGCTTGCGCGTCAGGTCGCAGGCTCAGAATATGAACAACTTTAGCACAACTCTCTGGTTTTTGTACCAGGAGTGTGAGATGCACCACCGGCACACGCGCGCACAGTGCGCTCGCGCGCAGATGCCTTTTTTTTTACCGGTGCGGACGTGTCATGCATGCTTACGTGCTGATGCGCAGTTGGCCAAAGGACGCATACGCACCAGGTGCGCGCACGCGTGGGTTGCAGGCACAGAATAAGCACAAAATGGGCATAACTCTCTGGAACATGTACCAGGAGGGCAGGTGGCGCTATCGGCGCACACGCCCACAGCGCGCGTGTGTGCGCATTGCGCGATTAGCTTGAAGGGCTCGTACGCGACAAGTGTGCGTACGCGCGGGTGGTTTGTACTTCAGGCATGGTGCTGGCGCAGTGTAGGCGCAATTCTCGGGTCAATGTATGGAGGGGTGAGATTTTTTTAATCCATGCGTCCGCGCACACGGTGAGCCCGCGTGGATGGTCGAAAATGCTTGAGGCACGCGTACGCACCAGGTGCGCGCACGCGTGGATTGGTGCTCTGTTTTTCAATTTTTTTCCAAGTTCTTACACCAAATCAAGCATTCCAAACCTCCAAACAGCTACCCAAACACCATAAAACCTTATTTAACCTAATCTACTACCAAATATACTCAAGAAACTCAACAAAACATGAAATTAAACTAATTACCAATATGTACAAAAGGGAAAAATGAAAAGAATTTACCATGGTGGGGTGTCTCCCACCTAGCACTTTTGTTTATTGTCCTTAAGTTGGTCTTACGGGGAGCTCCTCTTAAGGTGGCTTGTGCTTGAAGCTATCCTTGAACATCCACCAATGCTTGAATCTCCAATAAGCCTTAGTCTTCAAAGATGATAACTCCAAGCCTTGATGGAGTTCCACACAAGCCATGGGCTCCCAAATTTGATTCTCCTTGTGCGATCCGGGATCCCACACTTTATTTTGACACCCATCTTTAAATTGATCATCATGATTCCAATTGAGTGGAATGACCTTAAAATTCTCAATTAAGCATCCAAACATTTTCCTAGACCCATGCAATTTGGTTCTACACCAACCATTGCTATTCAACTTTGAGCATGCAACCATCATGAACTTAGAGTGATGTTTCCAACCATTACACAACTCTCTCTTACTCTTAACTCCACAAAGAGCTCTAAGTTGACCATCATTTTCAATCAAACCATATTCAAGTGAGAAAGCAAAGCTTAGGGATAAGAATTTTACCTACTTGAATGTTGTATTGGATGGTGACTTAGGAAGGGGTGGTCCTAATGATCTTGTAAGTTCCACTCCCTTGTGCTCTTCTTTGATTATCTCCACCTCTTTACAAGCTTCTTCAACTTCAACCTCTTCCTCTTGGTGGCTCACTTCCAATTCAATTTCTTCTTCATTGCTCACCAAGGGCATGAGAGGTTGTGCATCTCCTTCTTTGACTTCAATTTCAAGCCCAATGGGAGAGGATTCAATTGTAGATAGGAACTCCTCAATGATTGAATCCATCTCTTGGTCAACCTCTTCAAAGTCTTCACCCATGATATGTCTTGGAGGTTGTACACCCTTCTCAACATCAATGTCAAGCTTCTTGGAAGCGGGCTCTATGACTTTATATTCCCATGGACTTCCAACATCTCCTAAGACTTTAACCACTTCTTCCAGCTCAATTACCTTAACTTCCTCCCCTTGTGGCAATTCTTGCTTCAACTCCTCTTCTTCACCTTGAAGCTGTAAACTTACTCCCTCACTATGCTCCTTGATTGCTTCTCCACATTCAACAATGGGAGGGCCTTGGTTTCTTAGGCTTAGTTGGGAGGAGACCATATTGCTAACGGCTTCTGCTAGGATAGCCATCTTGGCTCCTAGCTCCTTAAACTCCTTTTCCGTCCCCTCTTGTTGCCTTAGAATATGAAACTCAAGATCTCTTAGTTCTTACGTGAGGGCTTTATCGGGGGGCAGTGGTGGAAGAGAGGGTTCATTGTTTGAAGGGAAGGCATTATAGTTGGAAGGTGGTTCATTTTGGTAAGGGTCTGGAGTTGGTGTATATTGAGGTGGTTCTTGAGAGTAGTTCTGTTGGGATGGTGGTGGTTCCATGTATGGTTTATATGGTTCATAAGGTGGTTGGTATGGTGGATAAGGATTAGGGTCATAATGGGGTGTTTGGTGGTAGGGTGCTTGGTGCACGAAATTGTGATCATCAACAATGGCGCCAAAGGACTTGGAGCTCTCAAACGTGAATCACACTTTGTCACAATTCCGCACAACTAACCAGCAAGTGCACTAGGTCGTCCAAGTAATAAACCTTACGTGAGTAAGGGTCGATCCCACGGAGACTGTCGGCTTGAAGCAAGCTATGGTCACCTTGTAAATCTCAGTCAGGCGAATTCAGATGGTGATGGAGAATTGATAATTAAAAGATAAATAAAACATAAAATAAAGATAGAGATACTTATGTAATTCTTTGGTTGGAATTTCAGATAAGCGTACGAAGATGCTTTGTTCCTCCTGAACCTTTGCTTTCCTATTGCCTTCTTCCAATCATTCATACTCCTTTCCATGGCAAGCTTTATGTTGGGCATCACCGTTGTCAATGGCTACTTCCCGTCCTCTCAGTGAAAATGTTCTACGCACGCTGTCACCGCACGGCTAATCATCTGTCGGTTCTCGATCATGTTGGAATAGGATCCATTGATCCTTTTGCGTCTGTCACACGCCCAACAATCGCGAGTTTGAAGCTCGTCACAGTCATCCCTTCTCAGATCCTACTCAGAATACCATAGACAAGGTTTAGACGTTCCGGATCTCAGGAATGGCCACCAAATATTCTAGCCTATACCACGAAGGTTCTAATCTTAGATTAGAAACCCAAGAGATACACATTCAAGCTTGTTTGCATGTAGAACGGAAGTGGTTGTCAGTCACGCGTTCATAGGTGAGAATGGTGATGAGTGTCACATAATCATCACATTCATCATGTTTTTGGGTGCGAATGAATATCTTGGAGAAGAAATAGACTTGAGTTGAATAGAAAAATAATAGTACTTGTATTAATTCATGAAGAACAGCAAAGCTCCACACCTTAATCTATGGTGTGTAGAAACTCCACCATTGAAAATACAAAAGTGATAGTGGTGTAAGCATGGCTGAATGGCCAGCTTCCAAGGTCTAGGGACTAAACGTCCAAAGATGAAAATACAATAGTATAAGGTCCTATTTATAGAGAACTAGTAGCCTAGGGTTTACAAAAATCAGTAATTAATGCAGAAATCTTCTTCCGGGCCCACTTGGTGTGTGCTTGGGCTGAGCATTGAAGCTTCCATGTGTAGAGACTTTTCTTGGAGTTAAACGCCAGCTTTTGTGCCAGTTTGGGCATTTAACTCCAGGTTTTGTGCCAGTTCCGGCATTAAACGCCAGAATTCTTGAGCTGACTTGGAACACCTGTTTAGGCCATCAAATCTCAAGCAAAGTATGGAGTATTATATATTGCTGGAAGGCCCAGGATGTCTACTTTCCAACGCAATTAAGAGCACACCAATTGGGCTTCTGTAGCTCTAGAAAATCCACTTCGAGTGCAGGGAAGTTAGAATCCAACAGCATCTGCAGTCCTTTTTCAGCCTCTGAATCAGATTTTTGCTCAGGTCCCTCAATTTCAGCCAGAAAATACCTGAAATCACAGAAAAATACACAAACTCTTAGTGAAGTCCAAAAAAGTGATTTTTAAATAAAAACTAATAAAAATATAATAAAAACTAACTAAAATATACTAAAAACATACTAAAAACAATGCCAAAAAGTGTATAAATTATCCGCTCATCAGTGCTTGTGAGTAAGGTAGTTTAAAATCATGTTGAGGGGGTGGTTCATAGGCATGTGGTGGTGGTTGTTGACAATCACAATAAGGGTCACCACATCCATTAGATTAATATGCATTAGGATTAGAGTTATACCCATAAGAGTCCGGAGGTTGTTGTTGCCAAGAAGGGTGATCAATCCCTTGAGGCTCCTCCCATCATTGATTGTTCCATCCTTGATGCATGTTGTCATTGTAACTCCCATTTCCTACAACATAATTTGAACCAAACATAACAAAAGGCAAATATATTCACATATTCACAATAGCCAACAATATAACACCATTGCAATTCCCCGGCAACGGCGCCATTTTGATTTAAGAAAGTTGTCGTGTCGGTCTAGATTTTCTTCTTATAGAAAGAATTACTTCGTTGTAAGCATAGCTCCAAACCGACAAACAATTCTCCCAATCAAAAATAATGAGTTGTCACAAGTACAAACCCCAATGAATTTATAACCGAAGTATTTGAACTCCGGGTCGTCTCACAAGGAATTGCAATGAAGTGATTAATTATTGGCTATGAAATATTTTGATGCTTTTTGGGATAAGAGACATGAAATGTAAATAGCAATGAAAATAAACTAACAACTAAAAAGGTCTTGGCAAAGGTTGGCGGTCAAGGATCTATATCCTTATCACTAACCACAACATGAGAATTGGCAAGGATCAACCCCATTAAGTCATCCTCTAACTAATAAAGGAAAGTCAAATGAGCTATGTCAATCCAAGTCCATAAGTCCTAATTCTACACCAAATCAATTAGAGAGATCTAGCGTTAATGGCTCCCAATCGTCAATCACTTGGACATTAGTAACTCAAGAGTTCCTAAGTTACCTTCCCAAGTCAAGAGCATAAAATTCTACTCTAAAATCCAACCAAACATTTTATCAAACACTTGGAAGGCAAAAAAGGAAAGCATGGTAAAAGTGCAAGAATAATAAATCTACCAACTATCAATGCAAGGAAAGTAAATTCACAACTCAAATCAACAATTAAAAGAACATCAAACATAAATTTCATAAAAGAAAATATCCAATTCCAACAAGAGTTCATGAACATAAAAGAGGTATAAAGATAAAATTAACACTACAAATCTTGATAATGAAAGAGTAGAAGTAAGAAATCATAAAGGAAACAAGATAAAAACATGTAATTAAACCTAAATCTAGAAGAAATTAACCTAACCTAATTCTAGAGAGAAGAGGGAGCTTATCTCTCTAGAAACTAATCTACATGATGCTAATGCTACAAACAATTGCTCCCCCTTGCCCAAGCTTGAATTCTATAAGAAATAGCATCAGAAATGAGTTGGGTTGGGCCCAAAGTGCTTTAGAAATAGTTGGGGGCGATTTCACTTTAGTGGGCCATGAGTAGCATCGGTGCGCACGCATACATGGCACGTGCGCACTACTATATGTGAAGCAACATATGAAAAAATTTATATAATTTCGAATCCCTGGATGTTAGCTTTCTAACGCAGCTTGAACCGCCCCATTTGGACTTCTGTAGCTCAAGTTATGGTGGATTGAGTGCAAAGAGGTCAGGCTTGACAGCTTTACGGTTCCTTCATTTCTTCATGAGTTCTCCCACTTTGCATGCTTTTCTCCTCACTTCTTCCATCCAATACTTGCCTTATGAACCTGAAATCACTTAACAAACATATCAAGGCATTGAATGGAATTAAATTGAATTAAATTTAGCTATTTTAAGGCCTAAAAAGCATGTTTTCACATTTAAGCACAAATCAAGGGAGAATTGCAAAACCTTTCATTGAATAAATGTGGGAAAAGGTGATAAAATCCCCCAAATTAAGCACAAGATAAACCACAAAATTGGGGTTTATCAACCAGCACAGATGATCTCGTCCGAGATCGACCTACAGTTTCAGGTAACCCTCGGAACAGAATCCTTGCACGAATCTTCTTAATGTTCTCAGTAGTCTCTGCTATCACATCAGGACCCAAAACGCTTGCTTCACCGGATTCATACCAACAAAGTGGAGATTGGCACTTTCGTCCATACAAGGCTTCATACGGAGCCATCCCAATGGTCGCATGAAAGCTGTTGTTGTACGCAAACTCTACCAATGGCATGTAATGATCCTAACTCCCGGGTTGATCCAAAACACATGCTCTCAGCATATCCTCCAACATTTGAATAGTCCTTTCCGACTGTCCATCGGTTTGTGGATGATATGTGGTACTAAGACATAGCTTCGTACCAAAATCTCTTTGAAAAGCTCTCCAAAACCTTGAAGTGAATCGGGGATCACGGTCCGATACTATGCTCGACGGCACACCATGCAACCTTACTATCTCCTTTATATACAACCTTGCTAACTCCTCCATAGAACAGTTCACTCGAATAGGCAGAAAATGAGCAGATTTGGTTAAGCGATCCACGATCACCCAAATCGCATCAAATCCCGACCTAGTCCTCGGTAAACTGGTCACAAAATCCATCGCGATTCCTTCCCACTTCCACTAAGGAATCTCAAGAGGTTGTAGCATTTCTGACGGCTTCTGATGCTCTATCTTCACTTTCTAACACGTTAGGCACTTGGATACCACTGTTGCTACATTACCTTTCATCCCCGGCCACCAGAACATCCTCTTCAAGTCATAATACATCTTTGTGCTTCCGGGATGAATAGAAAATCCACTGTTGTGAGCTTCCAACAATAAATCTTGTCTCAAACTTCCGACATCAGGTATACAAATTCTTTTCTTGTATCTCCATAATCCTTCACCATCCTTAGTGAGTTCTTCACGCCTCTTCTCACCAACTGGTTCAAACAATTGCTAAAGCTTATGCTCATCTTCTTGGGCCCTTTGTATCTCTGATTTAAACGTGCTTGAGATTTATAGCTGGTTCAAACAAGCCCTTCCGGCAACTTCACCAATATCCAGCTTAAGATCCACAAACTTATCTACTAGCTCTTCTTCCTTAATCCTCATCCAAGCTATTGTTAAAGATTTCTGATTCAACACGTCTGCCACCACATTTGCCTTTCCAGGGTGATAACTCAACTCGAAATCATAATTTTTAAGCAACTCCATCCACCTCCTCTGACGCATGTTAAGCTCCTTCCGATCGAAGATGTACTTGAGACTCTTATGATCAGAAAAGATGCTAAACTTTACTCCGTACAAGTGGTGCCTCCAAATCTTCAAGGCAAACACAATCGCTGCTAATTCTAGGTCATGAGTGGGGTAATTCACCTTATGCGGTCTCAGCTGACGCGATACGTAAGCCACTATATTCTGATGTTGCATCAACACGCAACCCAAACCTTTTAGTGACGCATCACAATATACTTCAAACGGTTCATGTGGTTCTGGTAAGGTTAGAACAGGTGCTGAAGTTAATCTCTGCTTTAAAGTCTAAAAACTCTCTTTGCACTCCGACGTCCACACAAATGGCACCTCTTTCCTCGTTAATTTCGTCATCGGTAGCACAATCTAGGAGAATCCTTCGATAAATCTCCGGTAATATCCGGCTTAACCCAAAAAGCTCCTGACTTCTGTCACAGTCGTCGGTCTTTCCCATTCCATCACCGCTTCTACCTTCGAAGGGTCTACGGCTATTCCTCCTTTGCTCACCACATGACCTAAGAACTTCACTTCCTCCTTCCAAAACTCACACTTTGACAACTTAGCATACAACTTTCGCTCATTTAAGATTTGCAACACAATCCTCAAGTGTTCCTCATACTCCTTTGCCATCTTAGAGTAAACCAAGATGTCATCTATGAAACCCACCACGAATTTATCCAAAAAGGGACAAAAGACTCTGTCCATGTAATCCAAGAAAATAGCAGGTGCATTCGTTAACCCAAAGGACATTACCGCAAACTCGTAGTGTCCATAGCACGTCCTGAATGCAGTCTTAGGGATATCATCCTCTTTCACCCTTATTTGATGGTAACCGGATCTCAGATCTATCTTAGAAAGAACTCCATCTCCTTGCAATTGATCCATCATGTCATCTATTCTTGGCAGCGGGTACTTGTTCTTCACAGTCACTTTATTCAACTGTCGGTAATCCACATACAGTCGCATTCCTCCATCCTTCTTCTTTACCAATAAAACTGGCACTCCCCACAGTGATACGCTCGGTCGAATAAACCTCTTTATCAGAAGCTCTTCCAACTGAGTCTTTAATTCTGCCAGCTCTATCGGAGACATTCTATACGGCGCAATCGACACTAGTCCGGCTCCTGGTACCAATTCAATCACGAATTCAATTTCCCTTTGAGGTGGGAACTCAAGGATATCTTCTGGGAACATTTCTGGAAAATCTTTAACCACCGGTATCTGATCTAAGTTCTGGGCATCCCCCAACGCATTAGCAGCCAACAGGATATAACCCTGACACTCCTCACCACTACAATGCACTATTACAGAGTTCAAGTAGTACCCCGTAGCTACCACTGCTCCATTCTCTCCTCCCGGCATAAATCGAATTGTCCGTTCAAAGCAATCCAACAAAACCCAATTCCTCGACAACCAATCAAACCCCAAAATTATTTCCAATCCAATCATTGGTAAACAGATTAAATCATGCACAAAGTCTCTACCCTCAAGTTTGAAACCTACTTGTCTACAACCTGACCTAGTCATAACTGTTTGATGCAGAGTATGTACATGCAGATCAAATGGTAACTCTGACACTTTCAAGCCTAATTCCTCAACTTTAGCAAATGAAATAAACGAATGCGATGCTCCAGTATCATATAATGCAACTAAGGACTTATCACCAATTAGACATATACCTCTTATCAACATATCCGCCTTGGAAGCATTTATGAACAGATTTTTGCTAGTAAGGAATTCACAAATAAATCCTCGTTGCAAGTATTGTTTCTAAACTAACAATAATTCTTTCATACAAAAAATTGTTTGTCACTAAACAAACCCAATGAAATTAAACCGAAATATTGAAACCTCAGGTCGTCTCTCAAGAAATTGCAGGGAGGTGTTCTTGTTATTGGTTATGAATTTTCTGAGAAATTTTTGAATGAGGAATGGAAAAATAAATGATTATAAATTAAAGCAATGAAAATAAATAAGAGGTTTTATGCAATTGAAATAAAAAGCCTTGGCTAGGAAAAGATTAATCGGATGTTCTATCCTTGTTGGATTTCCCAAGATTAATAGTAATAGGCTGTTGTTTCTACTTAGTTATCCTTTACTAATAAAGGAAAGTCAAGTTGGCAGCCAACTTCTATTCACAAGTCCTAATCCTCTCCCTTGGGAAGGATTAGCGTTAGTGGCCAGAGAGCCAATCACAAATTAACTCTTGAGTCTTCCAACTCAAGGGTCTCCAAATATTAATCAACTCCAAAGCCAAGTTGGAAAAATCTAACATAAATTGAAAGCATCAATAAATTGAAGAAAGAAATCATAAATATGAAATACCTCAAATTGCATTAAATAGAAAATCAAATTAAACATGAGAATTCATAAACCAAATTGGGAAAATAAATAAACTAGAATACTAGAACAAATAAAAGTAGAAGAGAAACTAAATCAAAAGAATATTGAACCTGAACCAAAGGGAAAATTGAAAGAAGAAATCCTAAATCCTAAAACCTAAGAGAGAGGAGAGAGCCTCTCTCTCTCTCTAGAAACTAAAATTGTGAATAATGGGAAGTATTGTCCTTGATTCCTCCACTCTGTAGCCTCTAATATGTATTTTCTGGGCCAAAAATGGGTCAAAAACAGCCCAGAAATTGCCCCCAGCGATTTCTGCAGTTGCAGTACGTCGTGCATGTCGCGCGTACGCGACAGCTGCGTGTGCGCATCGCCTAGCTGCATGGCCAATATGGAATAGTATATATCATTTCTAAGCCCCGGATGTTAGCTTTCTAATGCAACTAGAACCGCCTCATTTGGACCTTTGTAGCTCAAGTTATGATCGATTGAGTGCGAAGAGGTCAGGGCTGACAACATTAGCAATTCCTTCAACTTCTTGTATTCTTTCCACTTTTGCATGCTTCCTTTCCATCCTCTAAGCCATTCTTGTCCTATAATCTCTGAAAATACTTAACACACATATCATGGCATCGAATGGTAACAAGAGAGGATTAAAATTAGCTAAATTATGACCAAAGAAACATGTTTTCAATCATAGCACAAAATCAGGAAGGAAAATGTAAAACATGCAATTTACATGAATAAGTGTGAGAATAGTGGATAAAATCCACTCAATTAAGCACAAGATGTACTACAAAATAGTGGTGCATCAAGCATCCTTGGCATTCACAGCAAAAACTCGCCCCTGGTGCTGACCTTGACCCGCAGTTGGGTTCTTCCCACGTGTACAATCCCTCGTAAAATGACTAGGCAAGCCACAGTTGAAGCACCCACCTATACCAATCTTGCAAGAATCATATAGATGAAAACATCCACAACGATCACAAGCTAAATCCGAAGAACTCTTTCTCTGATTTCCTCTCCCTTTTCCACGCTGAATCTGATCATGGGTGTTCTTTCTAAAGCCTCCCTGACCTTGAGGCGCATATCCTCCTCTCTTGAAGCTTTGCCCTCTCGGATGAAAATACTTGCCATGCCCCCGACTAGAGCTCCCTCCATGAGTGTCCTTGGATGCTGCCATGGTCTTGGCATACTCTTCCACTACTCTAGCCTTGTTCACTAAGTCAGAGAAGACACGAATTTCCATATGAGCCACAGTAGTCATAATGCTATCCTTTAAACCCCTCTGGTACTTAATGCACTTCCAGCTCTCGTAAGTCTCCGGGGCACCTTGACAAACCCTAGAAAACCTACAGAGCTCCTCAAACTTGTTGGTGTCATCCGCCACAGATAAGGAACCTTGCTTCAGCTACATTAGTTCCATCTCCTTTGCTTCCCTCGCAGACTCAGGGAAATATTTCTTGTAGAAGGCCGTTTGGAACACCTCCCATGGAATATTGGCGTTCTGAAGTTGTAGCAAGCGATACTTTGCTTGCCACCAGGGCTGGGCCTCTCCCGCTAGCTGATAAGCGGCAAACTCAACATATTGATTGAGGGGAACATACTGCACCTGTAAAGCACGCTCCATAGCCTGAGACTAGTGATCCGCTTCAGTAGGATTAGTGGACCCTCAGAAAGTTGCCGGATGAACCTTGAGGAACGTCGCCAAGGTCATCGGAACACCTCCCGTGTTATCGCCATTTCCCTCAGCATTATCATTGGCGTTTCCTTCTCCGTTTCCATTGCCATTCCCCACCGGTGGGCCTAACCTCTGCATAGCTTGCAGAGTCACAGCAGCATTAGCTTCCATAGTATTAGCGAGATTCTCCATTTCCGCCATGAATTCGGCATGATTGTCAGCTGGTTGCTCATTCCTACTTTCTCGGGTACGTGTTCGACCTCGCCCACGAGTGGCCATGTAGGGTTCCTATCTACACCAAACATTCGATATCAAGGTGATCAGTCTCAATATCAAAAGTCTAATGCTTCAATTATCCCAAACAGGCACTCACAAACAAGCATGCTATGCATATATCAAGTAGATAACCTAATAGCATCAAAGAAAAAAACACACAGAGTATGCAAAGAAGCACAATCGGTCCATCCCTCAGGCTCACGAGGACGAACCGCTCTGATACCACTAAATGTAATACCCTAATTAGCCTAAGCTTTACCTCGCGTCGTAAACCGAGCGTTAATCAGAGATTACGACAGTTCTAAGCTCATACATAATATATATATATATATATATATATATATATATATATATATATATATATATATATATATATAAGGAATAGTATAATCTAGAAGGCCGATGAAGGACATAGCTCAAATTTTGGATTTGAAAAGCGCAAAATGTACTAACGAAGCTACTAGCTTAAAACACAAGGTACAGATAAGATATATCAAAAGATAGTAGTATAATATCATAAGAATCTAGTCACGGCTCGTGGAGTTTAAGCCGGCTAGCCATATACAAGTATACAGAACCATATAGTGAAAATAGCTTATACAAGTTTTGTTCTCTCAAATGTAAGCCTCTAGGAAAAACAAAATAGAAAAGGAGAGATGTATAAACAAATTAAACCAAAAAAAAGACTGCAAAAGAATCCAAGATCCTCCGCTTCTGTCACCATCCAAAGCAACTCACCGAGGTGGGTTGTGACCTGCATCTGAAAAATACAACAGAAATATGGTATGATAACCGGGGGTTCTCACTATGGTAACAGTGCCCAGTGATGTAGGATATAAGATCCCGGGATGCCAAAGGCAATCCTGAGCTCCATATCCATCACATGATTCATCTTAAAGCATTCTAAAATAAATAAGCATAATTATATGAAACCTTAACATAACTAAACAGGGTACTCTATCTTAGGGGAATACTATTCTAACAGAACACCGCTGTCCCACAGCCTTCACCAACCTATCCTCCGTGCGATCCCATCGCCACCGCCTTCCCAACCTCCTCAATCATAGTAGAAAGCACAATTAATAACAATGCAAGTAATTCACAAGTAAAAGAATACAGGGCAAGTAGATCAAGTAAGCAAATAGGCATGTTATTCAATTAGGCATACAATTACAAGTCGGAAAAGCAAACAAACAAATAGAAAATGCATATGATGAATGCCTGCCCTACTGGCTGTGATATCACATTGTCGGTTCAACTGCCAACCCGACACATCTCCATGGAGACGTCGCCCTTCGGATTTTCTCATATGGGAAGCCCCGAGATATAGTGCCCGGATCACTGTCCAGGTACCAGCGCCTGCACGCTCTATTGATCCGAAGGGGTGTGAGCGGGATACTCTTGTTACAGACCTCACATCTCAACGCATGCGGGATGAACCACCACCCTTACGCTGCCGCCGCTACCTCGACAGGCAGGATCCAATCGCCGTCCCTGCCGGTCGCATAGCGTCTCATATTCTCAGTAAAAATAATATTTCAGTGGTTTTCAGAAAACATATTCAGTATACATGGATCCATCATCTCATTCAGAGTTCGCGACCCACCTCAACCACTGCCCATTCATAACTCAGTTTCCAAATATCAACAATTCATCACCCCTCATCTCATATATCAATCATCCTTCACCTAACGTCAAACCATTCTCAGCACGCCAGAAACATAGGCCTCCATTTTCTAATTTATCATAAAATCATCTACTAGAACCCTTAGGTTATATCCCATGTTCTAATACTCAAAACTAGGCCCAAAAGTCTTAAAATGGTGTTATAGAAGCTTAAAACCTTGTTAGGAAGGTAAAATAGTTGAAAACAAGTAAAATTTGAGAAACGGGGCGTGTGCGGCCACACAAGGGTGTGTGCGTGTGCACGCCCAGGAGATTTTAAAATGTGTGTGTACACACAGGGGTGTGCGTACGCACAGGTGGAAAAACTTACAGAATCTGTTCACTCGCACAACCTGTGCCAGCGCCCCTAACAAACTGGCCTTCCCAACGTGTGCGTTCGCACAGGCCTGTGCGTCCGCACAGGTTGAAATTCTTCCTTAGATATGTGCGCGCACAAGCTGTGCTAGCACTGCAAACAGAATGCATTTCCCTACCTGTGCGTGCACACAGGTGTGTGCATCTGCATAGGTCAAAATTTTCGCAGGGTGTGCGTCCACATAAGAGTGTGCGCTCGCACATATCAGAAATCATGAAATTCTGCAACCTTGTAGAATTTCAGATTTTTAACACCAACTTTGAATGATCATAACTTCCTCTACAAAATTCCAATTTTCATAAACTTTATATCGATTTAAAGAGTTTTCAATGATCTTAAATCTAAACAAATTTCAATCAATTTCTAAAACTAAGGTAAAAGTTATGATCGAACAAAGTTCACTAAAAACCCAAATTTTACCAAACTTCACAATTACCAACATTTCTTACCATACACATTCCAACCTATACCAAACCATTCAAAACTCCATTTCTCATCAAATTCCACACTCTAAGACATATTACACCATTTTTACTACTCTTTCCTTTACATTTCAACATTCTCAACCTTGAAAAGTTCCAATAGCTCCTAAAGCCATAATAATCAAACTATATGCATACAAATCACCTCAAATCAACCTAGCGTTCCAATTAAACATAAATTCACAAGGGTTTAGTGGCTCTTATCTTTTTCAACCGATTTGGATGTCAAAACCCAAAGCTAAGCAAAGATTATAGTGAACCTAAACATCCAAAATCACAAAAACTCACTTAATCACAAACCCTATGAACCGAAATTTTGGAGAGAAGAATAGAAAAGATTTCGTGGTTACCTCTCCAATTTCTTGTATGGGTTTTATAGATCTATTCACAAGGAATGTGTAGCCGCAAACGGTGCGGCGATCGAAGCTCTATAGCTCAAGATATGAGCTTCGGATGATAATGATGAATAGTGTGAATGGAGTCTCTCTTCTCCTTCTCTTCTCAGCTGGTAGTGTGTGTTAGTGAGTGTGGTGTGGCTGATGGGTTCACTTAATGAACCCTTTTATATGTTAGGCTTGGGCCCCACTTGGGCCCGGTCTAATCCGTTAGCGTTTTTAGCTCGTTTGGCCTAACTTCGGGCCAAACCTCTAAAATTAACGCCCGACTTTCCATTTATAATGTTTTTCTAAGATTTTTGACGGTTTTCACTTTTTCTTGTGCGGTACTCGGTAGACTTGAACCAGTTCAACCGGTTCAACGGCTGGTTTGTGGTTTTTTGCAGTTTTTCACAGAAGGCACATTTTCTGACTCAGAAAGACCCACTGAATCCAAAAATCACCCTTAAATCCTCAAATTTTCACTCTAAATTTTTGGAGTCTAATTTGGGCAATATTAATTACGTAATTAATCGGTTGATTAGTTACAATTCTTACAGGAAGCATGCAGTCATGCGTATGCACAACTCTTTGTGCGTGCGCACAAGTGGAAAAATCATGTGTGTGTACGCACACATCTGTGCATACGCACGAGTGCCAGCACGTGACCTCATTTAATGCAATTCACTGGCAGCAAATTTTGGGCTTCCAGAACCCAATCCAACTCATTTCTGAAGCTATTTCAACCCTAATTCAAGAGGAGGCAAGAGGACGGCAATTAGGTTTAGCTTTAGTATCATGTTTTAGGTTATTCTAGAGAGAGAAGCCTTCTTTTCTCTATAGAATTAGGATAGGTTTAGTTAATTTTCTCTTAGATTGATGCTTTAATTCTTGTCTTGATTTAGTTTCTTTACTAATTCTTCTTCTAGCTTCTTACTTCTTTTAGTTTTACTTGTCATTTCTTTTATTTAGTTATTTTATTCTTAATGAACTCTTGTTAATATGAATTTCTATTAATGCAATCTAATGTTTCTTTGTTTATTGTTATTTAATTGAGTTGTTATTATTATTTGCTTGCATTTAGTAGCTTTAGAATTTATTATTATTGCAATTTAATATGATTTTATTTTCATGCACACCAAGTGTTTGATAAAATGCTTGGCTTAGTTTTTGCTTAGTTTTTCCTCACTCTTGGCTTGGAATTGAGGACTTTGGTGACCTTTAGTCATTGATGTCCATTCTTGATTAATATATTAGGGTAGTTAGTTAATTTGGTTTCCATTAACGCTAGTCTTTCACTAAGTTAATTAGTGAGTTGACTAGCACTTATGGATTGAGATTAATTATGCCTATTTGACTTATCCTCAATGTTTGGGTTGACTAAGTAGGATTGACTCTTCATAATCATCAGATGTTTGTGGTCAATGGCTAGGATAGGTAACCTTGACTCTTAATCCTTGCCAAGAGGTTTCTTAGCAATTGAATTTTCCTTTCTCTTGATTAATTGCCTTGAGTTAAATTGCTTTAATATTTAGTTATTGCACGCTTAATTAATTTCTTGCTATTTTTACATTTCTTGCTTCTTGCCATCAACCCCCATTCCCTCAAAGCCAATAATGGAGCACTTCATTGAAATTCATAGGGAGAATGACCCGGGACTTAAAACTCGCGGTTATTTTGTGTTGATTGTGACATCTTTTAAGTAAACTTTGATGTTGGGATTCCATTGTCGGTTTGGACTATGCTATAAACGAAGAAGTTATCTTTTCTGGAGTGAAATTCTAAACCGGCACAAATCCTACTGATCAAGTTTTTGGCGCCGTTGCCAGGGAGTTGTAATGGTGTTATGTTATTGACTATTGTAAATCTGTTAATATGTAAATATCTTGCTTCTTTTTGGTTGTTTGCTTGATTTTGTTAGTTGTTAGGAGTTTGTTTTAGTTTTCCTTATTAGCTTTTGTTTTTATTTTCTCTTTTCTCTATGAATTCTCACACCTTTGGCTTGGAGTTTGGTTGTTACGGTGTTGTAGGAAGTGAGAACCTCAATGATGGAATGCATCATGGATTGTGGGATAAATTGTGTGAGGAGCCATATGCTTCTAGGCAACCCTCTTGGCAAGAACCTCTCCCATATCCTTCTAGCTACTATCCACCTCTTGATGCATACCAATACCAATCAAACCCTCAACATTATAATCAATCTTACTTACAAGCCACATCACACTATCACCAAACACCTCCACATGAGCATACCCTATACCCACCATACCATCAACCTTATGTACCTCATGAACAACCTATTGAACCACAGTTAGAACCACCACAATTCCAACACCAATACCCCACACCACCTCAACAATCTTACCAATTGATGCACCGCTATTTGATGGTGCATCCTATGCTGAATTTAGGGGATTTTATCACCTTTTCCCATATTTATCCACTAGAATATCATGGTTTTATGATTGTCTCCCTAATTTGCGCTTAAGAGTGAAAACATGCTTTTTAGGCCCTTAATTGCTAATTTTGATTCACCTTTGATTTCACTAGATGCCTTGATATGTTTGTTACTGAATTCAGGATGGGAAGTCTAGGAATGGATCAAAGGCATGGAGAGGAAAAGCATGCAAGTGGAGAACTCATGAAGAAACAAGGATTTGGGATGCTGAGATCGACGCGCATGCGTGAATTTGTGAGGTCGCATGGCGACGCGCACGCGTACATGACGCGTACGCGTGGATAGCAATTTGTCAAGCGACGCGTATGCATGACCTATGCGTGCGCATCGGTGATCGCACGTGACCCACTTAAAGTGAATCCGCTGGGGGCGATTTCTGGGCTTACCAGGCCCAAATCTAACTCATCTCTGATGCTATTTAACCCAAGGACTAAAGGGGAATCAACAGACATTACACATTACATCACATTAGTTTAGATTAGTTTAGTTTTGGAGGAAAAGTTAGTTTCTAGAGAGAGAAGCTCTATCTTCTCTCTAGATATAGGATTAGGTTAGGTTAGAAGTTCTTAGATCTAGATCTACTTCTTCTCTTGCTTCAACTTTCCTTTTGCTTTATGAATTCTTATGTAGATTTCTATTTCTCTTTCAATACAATTTATGATTTCCATATCTTTTCCTGTTGCTTTGATTTTCTATTATGAATCTATTGCCTTTGTAGTTAGATCTCTCTTT
This sequence comes from Arachis hypogaea, assembly GCF_003086295.3. NCBI lineage: Eukaryota > Viridiplantae > Streptophyta > Magnoliopsida > Fabales > Fabaceae > Arachis > Arachis hypogaea. Next base: position 52,679,299 of record NC_092055.1, read on the forward strand.
AATTCTTGCAATTCATGTTGTCTACCTTTATTGCCTTCTATGTGTTTGTTGAAATGCCCCTTTTAGTTATGAGTTAGGTTTTGTTCTTCTTGGCCTAGGTAGAGTAATTGGTGACTCTTGAGTTATCAAACTCCTTTGTTGATTGATAATTAGAAGTTGCTAATTGACTTGAATGCCACTGGTGCACGAAATTGTGATTCACAACTCCGCACAGCTAACCAGCAAGTGCACTGGGTCGTCCAAGTAATACCTTACGTGAGTAAGGGTCGATCCCATGGAGATTGTTGGCTTGAACCAATCTATGGTTATCTTGTAAATCTTAGTCAGGAAATCAATTATGATTATCAGTTTGAATTGCGGAAAATAAGAGAGCATGAAATAAATACTTGTTATGCAGTAATGGAGAATATGTTGAAGTTTTGGAGATGCTTTGTCTTCTGAATCTCTGCTTTCCCCCTGTCTTCTTCTTCACGCACGCAAGGTTCCTCCTATGGCAAGCTGTGTGTTGGTGGATCACCGTTGTCAATGGCTACCATCCGTCCTCTCATTGAAAAGGGTCCAGGTGCGCTATCACCGCACGGCTAATCATCTGTCGGTTCTCACTCTTGCTGGAATAGGATCCATTGATCCTTTTGCGTCTGTCACTACGCCCAACCTTTGTGAGTTTGAAGCTCGTCACAGTCATTCAATCCCTGAATCCTACTCAGAATACCACAGACAAGGTTTAGACTTTCCAGATTCTCAAGAATGCTGCCAATGGATTCTAGCTTATACCACGAAGATTCTGATTAAGGAATCCAAGAGATATTCATTCAATCGAAGGTAGAACGGGAGTGATTGTTAGGCACGCGTTCATAGATTGAGAATGGTGATGAGTGTCACGGATCATCACATTCATCATATTGAAGTGCGAATGAACATCTTAGATAGAAACAAGCGTGTTTGAATGGAAAACAGAAATAATTGCATTAATTCATCGAGACATAGCAGAGCTCCTCACCCCCAACAATGGAGTTTAGAGACTCATGCCGTCAAAGAGTACAAATTTCAGATCTAAAAATGTCATGAGGTACAAAGTAAACCTCTAAAAGTTGTTTAAATACTAAACTAGTAACCTAGGTTTACAGAAAATGAATAAACTAAGATAGATGGTGCAGAAATCCACTTCTGGGGCCCACTTGGTGTGTGCTGGGGCTGAGACTTAAGCTTTACACGTGCCTAGGCTGTTTCTGGAGTTAAACGCCAGGTTGTAACCTGTTTCTGGCGTTTAACTCCAATTTGTAACCTGTTTCTGGCGTTTAACGCCAGACTGCAACACGGAACCGGCGTTGAACGCCAGTTTACGTCGTCTATCCTTGAACAAAGTATAAATTATTATATATTGCTGGAAAGCCCTGGATGTATACTTTCCAACGCAACTGAGAGTGCGCCAATTGGACTCTTGTAGCTCTAGAAAATCCATTCCGAGTGCAGAGAGGTCAGAATCCAACAACATCAGTAGTCCTTTTTCAGCCTGAATCAGATTTTTGCTCAGCTCCCTCAATTTCAGCCAGAAAATACCTGTAATTATAGAAAAACACACAAACTCATAGTAAAGTCCAGAAATAGGAATTTTTCCTAGAAACTATTGAAAATATACTAAAAACCAATTAAAACATACTAAAAACTACATGAAATTAACCCCAAAAAGCGTATAAACTATCCGCTCATCACAACACCAAACTTAAACTGTTGCTTGTCCCCAAGCATCTAGACAAATAAAATAGAATACAAATAAGTCAAGAAGCAATAATATCTCAGAGTTTTTGAGTGAAGCTCAGATTCTAATTAGATGAGCAGGACTAGTAGCTTTTTGCTTCCGAACAGTTTTGGCATTGGTAAACCCATATTTCATGAGTTCTTTTGTGCTTAATTTGAGTGATTTATACAATCCTTCACCTACTTATTCACATTAATTGCATGGTTTTACTTTTCCTTCCTTATTATGTGATGTAAATGAAAAAAATATTTTTCCTAAGCTTTAAAATTAATTAATTTAATTACCTTTATTTCCATTTGATGTCGTGATTAGTGTGTTGAGTAGTTTCAGATTTTCTAAGGCAGAATGACTTAAAGGATGGAAAAGGAAACATACTAAAATGAAAGGAGAAAGCAAAACGGAGCTTTAAGGAAACTGGTATCCACGCGATCGCATGGATGACGCAAATCGCGTGCCAGAAGCGAAGATGCAGCGACGCGGCCGCATGACTGACGCGACCGCGCGCCGTAAGCAGAACGCATACGACGCAGACACATGACTGACGCGACCGCGTGGCAAGAAAAAGCTCCGAATGACGCGACCGCGTGACCCACGCGGACGCGTGATAGAGGCCACGTATCAAAATTTACAGAATACGCCCCCAGCGAATTCTGAAGCTCTTTTTGGCCCAGATCCAAGTACAGACAGCATAGACCAGAGGTTATAAAGTGTTGGAATGCACCTATTCAAAGAGGAGCTCGCATATTTTATTTTTCAATGATTTAGATTTAGTTAAGAGGGAGATCTTCTCTCTCTCTCTTAGGATTTAGGATTTCTTCTTGTTTTAAGAGTGACTCTCAATCCAGGTTTTACGTTTCTTTGTTTTAGCTTCCTTTTACTTTTATTTATTCCAACACTTGAATTGATCAGTGAATTTATGAATTTCTTCCATGTTACAGACTGTTATTTGAATTAATGATAATTGAGGTATTTTCAGTTTATGATTGTTCTCTTTGATTTAAGTTACCATTGCTTCCCATCTAAGGACATTTTTATTATTCTAGCAATTTTACTTTTTCCCTTTTTGGTCCTGGTTAAGAATTCAGTAACTCAACAGTTATTAAACTCAACATAATTGATAATCGTTATCTTGCTAATTGAGCTGAACTTAAGTAATCCCAATCTTTTCTTAGGAAATAAATAGGATTCAAAGGTCAATTTAATTAATCCCTTGACTTTCCTTTGCCCTAGTAAAGGTTGACCAAGTGGAGTTTAGATTCAACTTTCATTATAGTTGGGAGAGATAACTACGTTGGACCTCCAACTTCTCTTACCTTGCCAAAAGTCTGCTTTACAGTATTTATTTATTTTAATTGCCATTTACTTTACTTGTCATTTAAATTACTTGCTTCTCATCTTCTAAACCCGGATTACAACCTTTATAGCCAATAATAAGAACATACTTCCTCGCAGTTCCTTGAGAAGACGACCCGAGGTTTGAATACTCGGTTATCAATTTCTAAAGGGGTTTGTTACTTGTGACACCCAAAACGTTTGTACGAAGGGATTTTTGTCGGTTTAGAGACTATATCTGCAACGCAACGTTTCTATGAATCTCTTTACTGGTAAAAATCCCGACGTCAAAATGGCGCCGTTGCCGGGGAACTGCTAACGTGTGCCTTATTATTGGTTATTGTAAATATTTTTCTTTTGCTTGTTAATTTATTTTTGTTTTTCCTTTTTATCTTTATTTGCTACTATGAACTCTCACCCCTCTCGCTTTGAGTATGGTTCTAATATTGTTAAGGGAAATAGAAGTTACAGCAGGAATGTGCATCAAGGTCAGACAAATCAAGGATGGATGGAACCAAGAGGATCTAATCAACCCTTTTGGCAGCAACACCCTCCGAGATATCCTGGACAAAGACCATTCTACAGTGCATACCCAGCTGAACGACATGGTGGACAACCTTGTAACTACCAACAAGCCCCACCCCGTGCATATAAACCATCCTTTCAACATAACCTCGAACCACCACACTCACAAGCTTCTCTTCACCATTCGCCACCATATGATCCTTCCTTACCCCAATACCAATCTAATCACTCCCAATCACCACCACTTTCCTTTGTATCATGTCCAAGTCCAGCAACCCGAGAAGCAGAGGCTCGCCTAAGAGAAACAGTAAATAAATTTCAAACAACCATTCAACAACTGGAGCAAGCGATAATTCGATGGGTTTCTAGGCGCTCAACTACACAAGGATCACCCACAATTCCATGTGGACAGTCCAATGAAGAGCAGAGCATGAAGGAAATACCAGAAACTCCAATGGACAAGACAGAGAATGAATTTGTACTAGAACAATTAGAAAAAGCTATCATCGCTCAAGAAGAAGAGTTGGTTGAAGACCTAGGAGATGCTGAACTTCCATGGGAATCCAGAATTGAGGAAAACTCTGTCTAGGATGCTACAGTTGATGCTAAGGAGGATACCGTACAATCTCCAAGGCAAGACATTTATGAGGAATCAGACGGAATAATCCAAGAAGCAATTTCCCTTGATGATGATAGTCACAAGTCTAGCCCTCTTGGTGATGAACTTGCATCCGCAAGTGAATTCTCTGAGATCGAAGAATCTTCCCCAAGTGAATATGAAGATGATGCATAGGTAGATTTCTCTCAACCTCCAATCTATGACTCAAGTGATGAGGAAGACACCGAAGACCTTGACCAGGACACAGATACAATTGAAGATCTTTGCAAAGAAGTGGAGGAATTCACAGAAGAGCACAAAGAAATGGAACTTGCAGAACCACCAAAAACACCTATCCCAAGGCCATTACCACCTAATACAAGCTTCAAGTGGGTACAATCCTTAACTTATAACTTTACTTATTCACTTGAATACGGTTTGCTTGAAACAGATGGCCAGCTTAGAGCTCTCTGCGGCTTTAAGAGTAAGAGGGAAATGGCTGGTACTTAGAGCTGGTGCACAAGGTTCAATAAGGTTCCACGCTTCACCTCGAAGTACACGGATTGGTATCATGCTCAATTGCATGGATCACAGAGAATGTTTGGTCACCATGGTGAGATTCTACTTTTTAAACCGCTCGGATGGAGACATGTAGATCAAGACGGAGGCGGATTTAAAAGCAAGACTTGGAATCCTGGAGTTTATTCTGACATTTGTCATCCCGGGAGCCTAACAATATATTTGAAGCTGTTCGGAAGCTTTGCATGCCTAGTTTGGGACCCCGGAGGCTATTGGCATTCCAAACACTGGTGGAGATTTTTGGATGAATTTAAACATAAGCCGCCATAACAGGATACTCCTCCAATGTCCAACTTAAGGACTTTAACTAAAAGTGCTGGGTGGGAGACAACCCACCATGGTATGGTCGCTTCTTTTTCAATTTATTTCTTGTTAATTGCTTTCATTTTTCCTTTTTCAATTTCAATTTATTAAACCTGGAATCATGCATCGCATTCATGTTAATCGTTGCATTCTGCATTTTTCATGCATATAAAAAAAATGGTGCATGACGCGACCGCATGCCCCATGCAATCGCGTCATATTGCGAGAAACACCACCCACGCGACCGCATGACCCACGCGGCCGCGTGATATATATATCGGCGTAAGGATCCAACGAACAGAAAGTTGGGCTGGAATCGTGCGGCCCTTGTGCGTTTCACACAAATTGGCCCACGCGACCATGTGAGCGACGCGATCGCGTCGCATGGATTGCACATCACCCCAAAAGGAGACAGAGAGTTGTGCTAAAACGGCGCTGGAGTCGTGCGTTTCGCATGAATTCCAGCGACGCGATCGCGCGACCCACGCGATCGCGTCACTCCCATTTTCGCCCCAACCACGCGACCGCGTGGATTCGAAAATATAACCCCCCAGCCACGCGAACCCTATCAGTCACGCAGCCCCCTACCCCCAACCCTCTTCTCCCTCTCTGCTTCTTCTTCCTCCAGCCACCACCCAGCACCACCCAGCCGCCACCGCGCCACCACCCAGATGCCGCCGCCGTCCAGACATCGCTGCCGCACACCACTCCCCCTCTTTCTTCTTCTTTCTTCTTCTCTTCTCCCCTCTCCGCCACTGCCCTCCGAACCACCACCCACCACGGCCGGCCTTCCAGCCGCGCCCCCCTTCCGCCATCCACCTGCAATCCCCCTTCCTTCCTCTATCACTATCCCTAAAACCCTATCCCCATTCCTCTCTTCCCCTGCCCCACCTCAGCCGCCACCGCGCCGCCGTGCCCCGCCACTGCGCCGGACATCACCGCCGCCCCCACCCAGCCGTTTCTACCCCGTTCTGCTTCTTTCGCTTTCCAGGTTCTACAACACGCACTCCCTTCTATCCGTTCGTCGTTTTTCTGTCTTTTTTTTTTTCGTTTTTGTTCATACTTAGGATAGATAGATATGCATGCTGTAGTGGATTTTTAGGTTGTTAGGTAGCTTAGGCTGTGGTTAGTGGATCTAGGTCTGTTTACTTGCACTGTTCCTATTTCTGTTTTATCATAACTGCAATTCTGCTGTGATCTCTTGCATTTGCTGCTTGTTACTCCGAATTCTCCTGTTTCTATTAATTATAAGTGACTGTAGCAAGTTTTTAATTCATATGAACTGCTATGATTGTTGTTTATTTTCTGGGACGATCCAATTTTAGCCGGAATGCTGCCCAAATTTTTTTGTAAATTGTTTTCATTCATGTTTTGGTTTGGCATTTCTGAACTCTGTTTTACTCTGCTTTACCCAAACCGTTTCATGAATGCTATGGCAGACTTTCTTATCCTCTTTGATTTGCTGGTTCATAAACTGCATTTGTGATTCACTGATTCCAATTTTGCTTTCTTTATTTCTATTCGAATCAGCATCACCCTGTTTTCCCTGTTCGATTATGAGTACTTCTATTCTTACCTGTGAATCCTTGTTATATGGAATTTTTCTCTATGCCATTTACTTTAACTCGCACTTTACTAACTCACTAATTTCTTTTTCAATTTTTAACCATACTAACCCTTTTGATCTCTTTTCTGATTATTTTCACTTTCCTCTAACTTTCTAACCATGGCATATTGACTATTTTTCCATTTAACATACATTCAATCACATTTCATATACTAATTTTCCTTATTTTATTTCTCCTTTGCCGCTTTGAGTTTTCTTTGTTTAATTGCCTAGTTGCTTTCCTATTTTTATCCATATCCTGGTTTTCTGTTTTTCAGGATGTCTGCCTCACAAAGGAAAGGAAAAAGGCAAGGCTACTGGCAAGCGCAAGCGAGGAGATTCCTCCCAGTCCATCATTGCCCTCATGCACGATTCCTCATGGCGGGAGAAGAACTTCACACAGCAGGAAAAAGCTGACCAGCTGCTCCCTACAAATGATCCAATAAAATTTGCAAATCGGTACTGTGAACTGAAGTACCCGCCTTTTGCAAACTCCAGAAATCTATACCTGGAGCGAACTCTGAAGATTCCAGAAGCACTCTAGCAGTACACCACTGAACAAATCAAGCAAAGAGGCTGGTTCTTTCTGGAAAGAGCACTGACAGAGGTAAATGCATCTTAGGTACGAGAATTCTACTGCAACTACTATCTCACTACCCTAGATGCAGTGAACCTGAGAGGAAAACAACTTCTGGTCACTGAGGAGGCCTTAGAGGACATTCTCCAGCTCCCAGCCAAGTCCGATCAGCCTGATGGTTATTCAAAGGCTGAGGAGGACATGCGTCAGATGCAGTTTGATTGGGATGCTGTGAAGGCACGGATAACTCTCGACCCGACAGTCCCTTGGGAGATGGGTCAGGACACTACCATGCCTAGAGGGATCAAGAGAGTGTACTTAAATGATGAGGCTCGGTTATGGCACCAGATCTTGAGTAATTATGTGATGCCGAGTACTCACAAGACGGAGATCCCGGCTGCTATGATCACCCTCCTTTGGTGTGTGTTGGAGGGTAAGGACCTTTATCTGCCACGTTTCATTCGGCACTATATGGCCAGGGTCCACGTCCGAGGCACCCTCCCTTTTCCGTATCTAGTTACACAGCTTGGCCGTCGAGCTGACGTGCCATGGGAGGCTGCCGATGAGAGACCACCTGCGGCGGATTGCAGGAAGATCATTCCGCACAGCCGGAACTTCATAGCTTTGGGCCACAGACCACCACCCTTCACTACACCTGATGAGACAGCCCCACCGTCTGCTGGACCCTCTTCCTCCACTGCTGCACCACCTACCCCTGCAACCACCACTGCACCTCCACCTGCCACAGAGCCCGTCTATCATCTGGTGCACCGCTTGTTTCGACGACTTGACCAGATGGAGCGTCGCAACAAGCGGCGCTATGAGCACCTAAAGCTGATGATACGATCCGGTGCATTCCCTCCGAGCCCGACACACCGTCCGAGGCATCTGAGGAGGAGGCGGATGCGCCCGAGGCAGAGACCTATCCCCAGGGAGAGGCAGCGCCGGCCACACCACAGACAGCGGTCCCACATCAGATTGAGGCTGCGGATCTTGAGATCCCGATCCAGTCAGCCCCGCCTCTACAGCAGCCAGACTCCCAGCCCACCACCACTGAGACTCCAGCTACCATCCCTACCAGTGATGACACCCCTTCACACCCGGCTTGATTGAGCATCGGGGATGATGCTTCCTTTTAAGTGTGGGGAGGTCGCCATCTCTGGCGTTTATTTTGGTGAACCACTACATACTTTTTCTTTTATTTTGAATATTTTTCTGTATTTTTCTCTTTTTCTTTTACTGTTATTTTCTGAGTACTTATACATTGCTTTTATGTATTTTTACTCTATTTTCTGCATTTTGCATCTTTAGTTCATATTTTAGCCAGTTAGTTTATTTTAGTTACTTAGTTTAGTTTGCAATTCTGATTTATTAATGGATTAATTAGTATAGTTTACCCTTTTTAGCATAAGATAGTATAGTTTAAAATTGAAAAATATAAAAAGGAAGTAAGCTAGGAAATTGAACATATCAGATTTAAATCCATAAACCTTGTATATAGCATTACATGATGTAGTTAAGCTGACAACATTTCATCAAGGAGGAACATTAAAACTTTAAAAGCTACCCTAAATAATTTTTTTATGAGAATAATGGGAATTTTTAACTAAACCTGCATAACATATATGAATGATATATGATGCTTGAGTTAGAGAACACACAGCCTGTGAGTCTTGAGCTTAATTATATGGTTGCATTCAAACCATAATTTCATTTCTGTGTGTTTCACTTCTTTTTATTCTGATGTTCTTTACTTTACTTTAATCTATATGTCCAATTATAGAATATAGAATGTAGATACATACCAAGAGAATGATTGAGGCCATCATTTGAATTTAGCTCACTTACTCCAAATTAGCCTACCTTTTACATCACCCTTGTTAGCCCCCCTTGAGCCTTTTAAAAACCCCTTTATTCTATTTAGCCAAATTACTAGCCTTAAGCAGAAAAACAAAAGAAAATCCCAAGTGAATCCTTGGTTAGCTTAAGATAGGAAAATATAAATAGAGTAAAATGTGGGAAACCTTTTGGAAACATGGATGATAGAAACAAAAGGGTAGAGAAGTTAAAAAGAAATAAAATAAAATTTGGGAAGCATGCTCATGAAAAATCAAAGTGATTCAATGGCCATGTGCAAAAAAAAATAAAAAATAAAAAATAAAAAATTAAAAATTAAAAATTAAAAAAATAAAAAAATAAAAAAATAAAAAAATATATTTATTTTTCAGCATTTAATAAAAGGGGATACAAAAGAAATTCCCCAATGCAAAAATAAAAACAATGCACATGGGATAAAAATAAAAAAGTGAAACATGAGCATGTAACGATAAGTGGGATAATATGGGAAAATAGGTAAAGAAATTTTGTTCTGCTAAATATGTATGTTAGGTGAGATCTTAGTCTAATTAAGGATTCACTTATTAGCTCACTTTTACCCTATACATAAATCCTTACCTTTACCTTGGCCCCATTACAACCTTAATTAAAGACCTCATGACTTTTTGGTACGACTATATTCTATAATTGTTGATTGGTTAGATGAAGAACAAAGCTATATAAAGCAAGAATAAAAAGAAGAATAGAGTGAATAAACCCAACAAACACTGAGTGACTAGAGAGTAAACACAAATTCCAGTGAGGGTTCAATAACTCATCAACATATATCTGTACTTAAATTTACTAATTGTTTTGCAAGTTTGTACAATGTTTTCTTTCCCATCTCATTTGCTAAAATGCCTTATTATTTAAGGGTTGGCTATACATATACATGACTCCTTGAAAATGTGAATTAACTTGACTACATGTAAGCTTTATATATGAGTGAATAAGTTAGAGTTGCATGATGCATCATTCATTTAGGTAGTTGCATTTAAATTAGGTTGCATTGCATGACATTCCATCACTTTAACCTTAATTATTTACCTTGGATTTAGCATGAGGACATGCTAGTGTTTAAGTGTAGGGAGGTTGATAAACCCATATTTCATGAGTTCTTTTGTGCTTAATTTGAGTGATATATACAATCCTTCACCTACTTATTCACATTAATTGCATGGTTTTACTTTCCCTTCCTTATTATGTGATGTAAATGAAAAAAACATGTTTCCTAAGCTTTAAAATTAATTAATTTAATTACCTTTATTTCCATTCGATGCCGTGATTAGTGTGTTGAGTAGTTTCAAATTTTCTAAGGCAGAATGACTTAAAGGATGGAAAAGGAAACATACTAAAATGAAAGGAGAAAGCAAAACGGAGCTTTAAGGAAACTGGTATCCACGCGATAGCATGGATGATGCGATCGCGTGCCAGAAGCGAAGATGCAACGACGCGGCCACATGACTGACGCTACCGCGTGCCATAAGCAGAACGCATACGACACGGACGCGTGACTGACGCGACCGCGTGGCAAGGAAAAGCTCCGAATGACGCGACCGCGTGACCCACGCGGACGCGTGACAGAGGCCACGTATCAGAATTTACAGAATACGCCCCCAGCGAATTCTGAAGCCCTTTTTGGCCTAGATCCAAGTATAGACAGCATAGACCAGAGGTTATAAAGTGTGGAAATGCACCCATTCAAAGAGGAGCTCGCATATTTTATTTTTCAATGATTTAGATTTAGTTGAGAGGGAGATCTTCTCTCTCTCTCTCTTAGGATTTAGGATTTCTTCTTGTTTTAAGAGTGACTCTCAATCCAGGTTTTACGTTTCTTTGTTTTAGCTTCCTTTTTACTTTTATTTATTCCAGCACTTGAATTGATCAGTGAATTTATGAATTTCTTCCATGTTACAGACTGTTATTTGGATTAATGATAATTGAGGTATTTTCAGTTTATGATTGTTCTCTTTGATTTAAGTTACCATTGCTTCCCATCTAAGGACATTTTTATTATTCCAGCAATTTTACTTTTTCCCTTTTTGGTCCTGGTTAAGAATTCAGTAACTCAACAGTTATTAAACTCAACATAATTGATAATCGTTATCTTGCTAATTAAGCTGAACTTAAGTAATCCCAATCTTTTCTTAGGAAATAAATAGGATTCAAAGGTCAATTTAATTAATCCCTTGACTTTCCTTTGCCCTAGTAAAGGTTGACCAAGTGGAGTTTAGATTCAACTTTCATTATAGTTGGGAGAGATAACTACGTTGGACCTCCAACTTCTCTTACCTTGCCAAAAGTCTACTATACAGTATTTATTTATTTTAATTGCCATTTACTTTACTTGTCATTTAAATTACTTGCTTCTCATCTTCTAAACCCTAATTACAACCTTTATAGCCAATAATAAGAACATACTTCCTCGCAGTTCCTTGAGAAGACGACCCGAGGTTTGAATACTCGGTTAACAATTTCTAAAGGGGTTTGTTACTTGTGACACCCAAAACGTTTGTACGAAGGGATTTTTGTCGGTTTAGAGACTATATCTACAACGCAACGTTTCTATGAATCTCTTTACTGGTAAAAATCCCGACGTCAGGCATCTCACTTTATCCATTGAAGCTCAGAATGATTGGCATCTATAGGAACTTAGAATTTAGATAGTGTTATTGATTCTCCTAGTTCAGTATGTTGATTCTTGAACACAGCTACTTTATGAGTCTTGGCCGTGGCCCTAAGCACTTTGTTTTCCAGTATTACCACCGGATACATAAATGCCACAGACACATAATTGGGTGAACCTTTCCAGGTTGTGACTCAGCTTTGCTAAAGTCCCCAATTAGAGGTGTCCAGGGTTCTTAAGCACACTCTTCTTTTTGCTTTGGACCTTGATTTTAACCGCTCAGTCTCAAGTTTTCACTTGACACCTTCACGCCACAAGCACATGGACAGCTTGGTTTAGCCTCTTAGGCCAGGATTTGATTCCTTTAGGCCCTCCTATCCACTGATGCTCAAAGCCTTGGATCCTTTTTATTACCCTTGCCTTTTGGTTTTAAGGGCTATTGGCTTTTTCTGCTTGCTTTTTCTTTTTCTTTTTCTTTTTCTTTTTCTTTTTCTTTTTCTTTTATTTTTGCCATTTTTTTTCTGCAAGCTTTTGTATTTTCTGCTTTTTCTTGCTTCAAGAATCATTTTTATGATTTTTCAGATTATCAAATAACATTTCTCCTTTTTCATCATTCTTTCAAGAGCCAACATATTTAACATTCATAAACATCAAATTCAAAAGACATATGTACTGTTCAAGTATTCATTCAGAAGACAAAAAGCATTGCCACCACATGTAAATAATTAGAATTTTTCTTATTAAAAACTCAAAAAATATTGCCTCCTTATTCTAAAGAAAATCTACTATTTTATTCATGTTTAATGATGATGAGAAAAATAAATTATAGCTTAATTGGAGATAAAATCAGAATATAGATACTAATTAATACTACTCATATATAACTTCTAAGGTAAAACTCAAATAAGAACAATTATCACAGAGTTAAGGCTAAGATTAGAACTCAACAACCTTGAATTTGGGAGGTGGATGCCTCTTTAATCTGTGGAGTGCTTGGTCCTTCAAGAGATAGTTTCTGACGCTTTAATTCCTTCAGTTCACACCCTTGCTCTTCTTGTTCTCTAAGCAATTTGCAGAGCATGCTGTTTTGATTTTGCTGTTCTTCCTTCAGTTGATCCACAGCTTCTTGCAACTTGGTGACAGATGCTTCTAGGCGCTCCCAGTATTCAATTTGAGGGATTTCTGGGAGGAACTCCTCTGCTTTTCTCTTGATGGGGTCGTCCTGCACTTGTTGTCCTTCCATAGACTTTTTGGTGATTGGTTGCTCAACTGAGATATACTTATCTACTCCCATCTTTATCCCAGCATCTTTACATAACAGAGAAACTAAGCTTGGATAGGACAATTTGGCATCCTTGGAGTTCTTGTTTGCAATTTTGTAAAGCTCACACGCAATCAGCTGATGAACTTCCACTTCTTTTTCCAGCATAATGCAATGAATCATCACTGCTCTTCTGATGGTGACTTCAGAGCGGTTGCTAGTGGGCAGTATAGAGTGCCCAATGAAGTCTAGCCAGCCTCTGGCGACTGGTTTGAGATCTCCTCTCTTGAGTTGGTTCAGGACACCCTTTGTGTTGGTTGTCCACTTGGCTCTAGGGAGGCATATGTCCTCTAGGATTTTATCCAAGCCTAGGTTTGATCTCATCATTCTCCTATTAAAGGAGTCTGGGTCATCTTGTAGTTGAGGCAGCTTGAAGATTTCCCTTATTTTATCAGGGTGGGTGTGAACAACCTTCCCTCTGACCAAAGTTCTATAGTCATAGAATGCGGTTCCAGCTATCCTCTGCCTGTCCGTCTGCCATAGATTAGCATAGAATTCCTGAACCATGTTTCTTCCCACCTTTGTTTCAGGATTAGCTAGGACTTCCTAGCTCCTGTTACGAATTTACTCTTGGATCTCCGGATATTCATCTTCTTTCAGATCGAATTTAACTTCCGGGATCACTAACCTTAGACTCATCATTTTGTAAAAATGGTCTGAATGTTCTTTGGTTATGAACTTCCCTTGATTCCAAAGTGGTTTTAGAATATTCTCTTTCTTGCCTCTTGAGTCGGTTTGTTTTCCCTTAGGAGCCATGATCTTAATGGGTATTGATTTAGTGATCACGGATAAACACACCAAACTTAGAGGTTTGCTTGTCCTCAAGCAAAAGAAAGCAAAGGAGAGGGAAAGAGGGAGAGCCAAGCGCAACTTGTGGAGGAGAGGGGGAGAGGCCGAACCAATATTTAAAGGGAAGGGGGGTTGGTTTCGAAAATTATTTGAAAAAGATATGATAGAAAAAGTGATTTGGAAAAGATAAGTATGATAGTAAAAGATGTGATTTAAAATTGAAAAGATATGAAAGATATTTGAAAAAGATAAATCTGAATTTTGAAAAAGATGATGTGAAGATTTGAAAAAGATATTGATGAGTTGAAAAGATTTGAGAAGGAAATGAGATAGATTTATTTTGAAAAGGATTTGAAAATAATTTGAAGGGGATTAAGAAAAAGGGTTTATGAATTAAGATACATTTGATATCTTTTGAAAAAGGATTTGAAAATTTAGGATTTGTAACATGTTTGTGAAAGAAATCATGAATTGAAACATAAAAATTGGAAATAATTTGAATTGAAAACGAAATTGCCTACTCCCCACAATCCTGGCGTTAAACGCCTAACTGCTGCATGTTTTGGGCGTTTAATGCCCAGTTGCTGCTTGGTTTTGGCGTTTAACGCCTAGCTGTTGCTTCTAGCTGGCGTTAAACGCCAAAAACCCCTTTGTCACTGGGCATTTTTTTGAACGCCCAGGATGCTGTAAATCTGGCGTTAAACGCCCAGAAGTTGCTTCTTTCTGGCGTTTAATGCCCAGATGGCTATCTTTACTGGCGTTAAATGCCCAGTTGTGTTTCTTACTGGCGTTTTCTTGCCAGTAAGCTCCTTTTTCCTGTTTCGTGCTCTGAATTCTTCTGTAACCCTATGGACTTATGCAATTGATTCTTTACCTTGTTAATATTAAGCTCATATAAATAAAATGAGGAATAAAATAAAATAAAATAACAGAAAAAGTTTTACTAATGGCTGGGTTGCCTCCCAGTAAGCGCTTCTTTATTGTCTTTAGCTGGACCTTTGCTGAGCTTTTAATCTAGCCTCAGCCTTGAGCACTCTTGCTCAACATTTCCTTCAAGATAGTGCTTGATTCTCTGTCCATTAACAATGAACTTCTTATCAGAATCAATGTCTTGAAGCTCCACATAACCATATTGTGATACACTTGTAATCACATATGGTCCCCTCCACCGGGATTTCAGAACCTTTTATCCTGGTTCGAAGACTCTAAATGACAGCTTTCTGTCATGCCACCTTTTTTATTTCTCTTTATAAAGCTTGGCATTTTCAAAAGCAGTGAGTCTGAATTCCTCTAGCTCATTCAGCTGGAGCAATCTTTTTTCTCCAGCTAATTTGGCATCAAAGTTTAGGAATCTGGTTGCCCAGTCCTTATGTTCCAGTTCCACGGGCAGATGACAGGCCTTACCATACACAAGTTAGTATGGAGAGGTCCCTATAGGAGTCTTGAATGCTGTTCTGTAAGCTCACAGAGAATCATCCAAGCTTCTTGTCCAATCCTTTCTACGGGTACTTACAGTCCGTTCCAGGATTCTTTTTAGTTCTCTGTTAGAAACATCAGCTTGCCCATTTGTCTGTGGATGATATGGAGTCGCCACCTTGTGGCGAATCCCATACCGGACCATGGCAGAGTAAAGCTGTTTGTTGCAGAAGTGAGTGCCCCCATCACTGATTAGTACTCTAGGGACACCAAACCTACTGAAGATATGTTTCTGGAGGAACTTCAGCACTGTTTTAGTATCATTGGTAGGTGTGGCAACGGCCTCTACCCATTTTGATACATAGTCGACTGCCACCAGAATATAAATGTTTGAGTATGATGGTGGGAAAGGTCCTATGAAGTCAATTCCCCATACATCAAACAACTCAATCTTCAAGATTCCCTGTTGAGGCATGGCGTAACCATGAGGCAAATTACCAGCTCTTTGGCAACTGTCACAGTTACGTACAAACTCTCGGGAATCCCTATAAAGTGTTAGGCCAGTAGAAGCCACATTGGAGGACCTTGGTGGCTGTTCACTCACCTCCGAAATGGCCTCCATATTGTGATCCATGGAAATGCCATAAGATCCTCTGTGCTTCTTCTCTAGGCACACACCTACGGATTATTCCGTCTGCACATCTCTTAAAGAGATAGGGTTCATCCCACAAGTAGTACTTTGCATCAGTAATTAATTTTTTCTTTTGTTGCCTGCTGTACTCCTTGGGTATGAACCTTGCAGCTTTATAGTTTGCAATATCTGTAAACCATGGTGTTTCCTGAATGGCAAACAAATGTTCATCCGGAAAGGTCTCAGAGATCTCAATAGAGGGGGGAAATTCCCCTTCTACTGGTTCTATCTAGGACAGATGATCAGCCACTTAGTTCTCTGTCCCTTTTCTGTCTCTTATTTCTATACCAAACTCTTGCAGAAGCAACACCCATCTTATGAGCTTGGGTTTTGAATCCTGCTTTGTGAGTAGATATTTAAGAGTAGCATGGTCAGTGTACACAATCACTTTTGATCCTACTAAGTATGATCTAAACTTGTCAATGGCATAAACCACTGCAAGCAATTCTTTTTCTGTGGTTGTGTAATTTTTCTGGGCATCATTTAAAACACGGCTAGCATAATAAATGACATGCAGAAGCTTGTCATGCCTCTGCCCCAGTACTGCACCAATGGCGTGGTCACTGGCATCACACATTAGTTCAAATGGTAAAGTCCAGTCTGGTGCAGAAATAATTGGTGCTGTGACCAGCTTAGCTTTTAGAGTCTCAAATGCTTGCAGACACTCTGTGTCAAACACAAATGGCGTGTCAGCAGCTAGCAGATTGCTCAGGGGTTTTGCAATTTTTGAAAACTCTTTTATAAACCTCCTGTAGAATCCTGCATGCCCCAGAAAGCTTCTGATTGCCTTAACATTAGCAGGTGGTGGTAATTTTTCAATTACTTCCACTTTAGCTTGATCCACCTCTATCCCCTTGTTTGAAATTTTATGCCCAAGGACAATTCCTTCAGTCACCATAAAGTGACATTTTTTCCAGTTTAAAACTAGGTTGGTCTCTTGGCATCTTTTCAGAACAAGTGCTAAATGGTCAAGGCAGGAGCTGAATGAGTCTCCAAATACTGAAAAGTCATCCATGAAGACTTCCAGAAATTTCTCTACCATATCAGAGAAGATAGAAAGCATGCACGTCTGAAAGGTTGCAGGTGCATTACACAGACCAAAAGGCATTCTTCTGTAAGCAAATACTCCAGAAGGACATGTGAATGCTGTTTTCTCTTGGTCCTGAGGATCTACTGCAATTTGGTTGTAACCTGAATAGCCATCCAAAAAGCAGTAATATTCATGACCTGCTAGTCTCTCTAGCATCTAGTCTATGAATGGTAAAGGAAAATGATCCTTTCTAGTGGCTGTGTTGAGCCTTCTATAGTCAATACACATGTGCCACCCTGTAACTATCCTTGTAGGGACCAGTTCATTTTTTTCATTATGAACCACTGTCATGCCTCCCTTCTTGGGAACAACTTGAACAGGGCTCACCCAGGGGCTATCAGAAATAGGATAAATAATCCCAGCCTCCAGTAATTTGGTGACCTCTTTCTGCACCACTTCCTTCATGGCTGGATTTAGCCGCTTTTGTGGTTGAACCACTGGCTTAGCATCATCCTCCAATAGGATTTTGTGCATGCATCTAGCTGGGCTTATGCCCTTAAGGTCACTTATGGACCACCCAAGAGCTGTCTTGTGTGTCCTTAGCACTTGAATTAGTGCTTCCTCTTCCAGTGGGTTTAAAGCAGAGCTTATGATCACTGGAAAAGTGTCACCTTCTCCCAAAAATGCATATTTTAGGGATGGTGGTAATGGCTTGAGCTCGGGTTTAGGAGGTTTCTCCTCTTCCTGAGGAAGTCTCAGAGGCTCTTTCAATTCCTCTGAACCCTCCAAATCAGGCTGAACATCTTTAAAGATGTCTTCCAGCTCTGATTCGAGACTCTCAGCCATGTTGACCTCCTCTACCAAAGAGTCAATGAGATCAACTTTCATGCAGTCTTTTGGTGTGTCTGGATGTTGCATGGCCTTGATAGCATTCAACTTAAACTCATCCTCATTGACTCTCAGGGTTACTTCCCCCTTTTGGACATCAATGAGAGTTCGTCCAGTTGCTAGGAAAGGTCTTCCTAGAATGAGAGTAGCACTCTTGTGCTCCTCCATTTCCAGCACTACAAAGTCAGTGGGAAAGGCGAATGGTCCAACCCTGACAATCATGTCCTCAATCACGCCTGATGGTTATTTAATGGAGCCATCAGCAAGTTGGAGACATATCCGGGTTGGTTTAACTTCTTCAGTTAAACCAAGCTTTCTGATAGTGGATGCAGGTATTAGGTTGATGCTTGCCCCCAAGATCACATAAAGCTGTCTTGGTGCAATTACCCTTTAATATGCATGGTATTAGAAAGCTTCTGGGATCTTTAAGCTTTTCTGGAAAGCTTTTCAGAATGACTGCACTGCATTCTTCAGTGAGGAGAACTCTTTCAGTTTCTCTTCAATCCTTCTTATGACTCAAGATCTCCTTCATGAACTTGGCATAAGAGGGTATTTTCTCAAGTGCCTCTGCAAACGGAATCTTTATTTCAAGAGTCCTGAGATAATCTGCAAAGCGAGCAAATTGCTTATCCTACTCCTCTTGGCGGAGTTTTTGAGGATAAGGTATCTTGGCTTTATATTCCTCAACCTTAGTTGCTGCAGGTTTATTTCCTACAGAGGTGGTTGGAGAAGCCTTTTTAGAGGGGTTGTTATCAGCACTTGTGTGTGTCTGATCCCTCACTGGCATTTGAATGCCAGGGTTAGAAGCTGGAGTAGCATTGGACGCCAACTCCTTACTTGTTCCTGGTGTTTGAACGCCAGAACTGAGCTTCCATTGGGCGTTTGACGCCAACTCCTTGCTTGTTTCTGGCGTTTGAACGCCAGAGTTATTCCTCTTTGGGCTCTTACTGTCCTCAGAGGGATTTTGGATAGCAGTTTGTTCATTTCTTGGCTTCCTGCTGCTTTGAAGTGAGGTATTTAATGTTTTCCCACTTCGTAATTGGACTGCTTGGCACTCTTCTGTTATTTGTTTTGATAACTGTTGTTCTATTTTCTTCAACTGTACCTCCATATTTATATTAGCCATTCTTGTGTCTTGTAGTATTTCCTTGAATTCGGCCAGCTGTTTTGTTAGAAAGTCTAATTGTTGATTGAATTCAGTAATTTGTTCTGCAGGACTGAGTTCAGCAGTTACTGTTTTAGCCTCTTCTTTCATGGAAGATTCACTATTTAGGTACAGATGCTGATTTCTGGTAACTGTATCAATGAGCTCTTGAGCTTCTTCAATTGTCTTTCTCATGTGTACAGATCCACCAGCTGAGTGGTCTACAGAAATTTGAGCTTTCTCTATAAGCCCATAATAGAAGATGTCTAGCTGCACCCATTCTGAAAACATTTCAGAGGGGCATTTTCTTAGCATCTCTCTGTATCTCTCCCAAGCATCATAAAGAGATTCATTATCTCCTTGTTTAAAGCCTTGGATGTCCAGCCTTAGCTGTGTCATCCGTTTTGGAGGGAAGTATTGATTCAAGAATTTTTCTGACAGCTGTTTCCATGTCCTTATGCTAGCCTTAGGTTGGTTATTTAACCACCTCTTAGCTTGGTCTTTTACAGCAAATGGAAATAGTAATAATCTGTAGACATCTTGATCTACTTCCTTATCATGTACTGTGTCAGCAATCTGTAAAAACTGTGCTAGAAACGCTGTAGGTTCTTCTTGTGGAAGACCGAAAAACTGGCAACTTTGCTGCACCATGATAATGAGCTGAGGATTCAACTCAAAGCTACTGACTCCAATGGAGGGTATACAGATACTACTCCCATATGAAGCAGTAGTGGGGTTAGCATATGACCCCAGGGTCTTTCTGGACTGTTCGTTTCCAATTAGGTCCATGATGGAGAAAAGGGAATTGATATGAATAGCAAATAGAATATATTTTTATTATTAATTTTTTTTTTGTAAAAGGGAACGAATAAATAAATAATAAAAGGAAAGAGAATAAAATAGTTTGAAATTAAATATAGAATTCGAAAATTAAGAATAAAAAATTTAAGACTAAGATAATTACTTAATTAAGAAGATTTGAAAAATTTTGGATATGATTTTTGAAAAAGATTTTAAATTTTGAAATAAAAATATGAATTTTAAAAATGATTTTCGAAAATTCACTTTAAAATAGAGAGAAAAGTTATTTTTGAATTTAATGAGGAAAGAGAAAAACAATAAAATGGCACAAGACTTAAAATTTTTAGATCTACTGCTCCTTGTTTTCGAAAATTTTGGAGGGAAAACACCGAGGAATACCAAACTTAAAAATTTTAAGATCAAGACACAAGGAAAACTCAAGAACACCTTGAAGACTCACAAGAATAACAAGAACATGAAGAAAGAACACCAAACTTAAAATTTTTAGAAAATCACAATAAAATTTTCGAAAACTAAAGGAAAGTGAACAAGAAAACACCAAACTTAAAGTTTGGCACAAGATTTAATCAAGGAAAAATTATTTTTTTTGAAAAAGTTTTTGAAAGGAGATAGCCAATTACCAAGAATATAAGCACAACGCTCTAGACAATTGAGCTATAAATTTAAAGTGTTTTAACAAAGGTATTTAATATATAAAAATGTTTTATTTTAAAAAAAAATTTTTTTGAATACTGATAATTTGAAAACGCACAAGAAAAACAAGAAAAAACACAAAACAAGAAAAACTGAAGATCAAACAAGGAAAATAAACAAGAACAACTTGAAGATTAAGAAAGAAATAAGAACATATAATTTGAAAAATTGAAAGAAAAATAAAATCATGCAATTGACACCAAACTTAAATTATGAAACTAAACTCAACAAAAGACTAAATCATGAAGTTATTGGTTTAAAGAAATTTTTTTTAAAATAATTTAGAAAAATAAAATAAGGATTTCAAAATTTTAACCAAAAACAATAATAGAAGACTCTAAACCAAAAAGAAAAATTTTTCCTGATCTAAGCAACAAAATAAACCGTCGGGTTAAGTATGATTTTGGTCCCCAACGTAGAGGCTGAAAATTTATTTCGTCCCCGAACTTTTTTTAGCTCTAAAATGGTCCCCAATGTTTTAGTTTGTTTTAAAATCGTCCTTTTTACTAATTTTATTTTTTTTATTACCAAATTACCTTTCATTAAAAAAATTATAAAATAAAATAAATATAAAATAAATATAAAATAAAAAAAATAAAAAGAAGAAAGAAAGGGATACGAGAAGGAAGGGGGGCGCAGAAGGGGGCGCATAAAAGGAAGGGGAAGGAAGGAGGGGAGGAGGAGGGGAGAGAGAAGGGAGACCACCGCTGCACCACTGCACCACCACCAGAAGAAAGAAAGGGATACAGAGAAGTGGGGAGAGAAAGAAAGGGGGGCGCAGAAAAGGGGGAAGGGATGAGGGGGGAAGGAGGGGAGAGAGAAGGGAGACCGCCGCTGCACTACCGCCCCGCCGCCCTGCCGCCCTGCACCACCGCACCACCACCATTTCCATTTCTTCTTCTTCTCCTTCTTCTTCTTCTTCTTCTTCCCCGCCCCCCCCCCCCCCCACCGCCGCCTCACCGCCCTGCACCACCGCACCACCACCATTTCTTCTTCTTCTTCTTCTTTCTCGCCGCCACGCCGCCCTGCCTCCCTGCCGCCCTGCACCAGCAGCACCACCATTTCTTCTTCTTCTTCTGAACTGGATTTTTTGTGAAATTTCTGGTTGTTGATTATTGTTTAAAGTGCATGTTGCTTGATTTTTCTGCTAATGATGATGATGACGACCATGATGATACTGGTGGTAGTGGTGGTTCTGCTTGATTGTTCTTCTTCTTTTGTTCTTCTATTATTGTTGTGGTTCTATTTCTTGCTGTTTTTATTGTTGTTTGTTTGAGTTCAGATGATGATGATTTTTCTGAGTTTTGAGTTCATTGGTGTTGCTTCTGCTTCTGTTTTGCTTTTGTTTCTGTTCTGGGTTCAGCTTCTGGGTTCAGCTTCTGGGTTCAGTTTTGATGATGATGATGATGCTGCTTTTGTTTTGTGTTGATTGATTTAGGGAAGAAGGAGAGGGGCATTTTTGTCCGAAGGACGATTTTAAAACAAATTGAAACTTTGGGGACCATTTTAGAGCGAAAAAAAGTTGAGGGACGAAATAAATTTTCAGCCTCTACGTTGGGGACCAAAATCATACTTAACCCTAAACCGTCAGTTGTCCAAACTCGAACAATCCCCGGCAACGGCGCCAAAAACTTGGTGCACGAAATTGTGATTCACAACTCCGCACAACAAACCAGCAAGTGCACTGGGTCGTCCAAGAAATACCTTACGTGAGTAAGGGTCGATCCCACGGAGATTGTTGGCTTGAAGCAATCTATGGTTATCTTGTAAATCTTAGTCAGGAAATCAATTATGATTATCAGTTTGAATTGCGAAAAATAAGAGAGCATGAAATAAATACTTGTTATGCAGTAATGGAGAATATGTTGAAGTTTTGGAGATGCTTTGTCTTCTGAATCTCTGCTTTCCCCCTGTCTTCTTCTTCACGCACGCAAGGTTTCTGCTATGGCAAGCTGTGTGTTGGTGGATCACCGTTGTCAATGGCTACCATCCGTCCTCTCAGTGAAAAGGGTCCAAGTGCACTGTCACCGCACGGCTAATCATCTGTTGGTTCTCACTCCTACTGGAATAGGATCCATTGATCCTTTTGCGTCTGTCACTACGACCAACCTTTGTGAGTTTGAAGCTCGTCACAGTCATTCAATCCTTGAATCCTACTCGGAATACCACAGACAAGGTTTAGACTTTCCGGATTCTCAAGAATGCTGCCAATGGATTCTAGCTTATACCACGAAGATTCTGATTAAGGAATCCAAGAGATATTCATTCAATCGAAGGTAGAACAGGAGTGGTTGTCAGGCACGCGTTCATAGATTGAGAATTGTGATGAGTGTCACGGATCATCACATTCATCATATTGAAGTGCGAATGAACATCTTAGATAGAAACAAGCGTGTTTGAATGGAAAACAGAAATAATTGCATTAATTCATCGAGACATAGCAGAGCTCCTCACCCCCAACAATGGAGTTTAGAGACTCATGCCGTCAAAGAGTACAAATTTCAGATCTAAAAATGTCATGAGGTACAAAGTAAACCTCTAAAAGTTGTTTAAATACTAAACTAGTAACCTAGGTTTACAGAAAATGAATAAACTAAGATAGATGGTGCAGAAATCCACTTCTGGGGCCCACTTGGTGTGTGCTGGGGCTGAGACTTAAGCTTTACACGTGCCTAGGCTGTTTGTAGAGTTAAACGCCAGGTTGTAACCTGTTTCTGGCGTTTAACTCCAATTTGTAACCTGTTTCTGGCGTTTAACGCCAGACTGCAATATGGAACTTACGTTGAACGCCAGTTTACATCGTCTATCCTTGAGCAAAGTATGGACTTTATATATTGCTAAAAAGCCCTGAATGTCTACTTTCCAACGCAATTGATAGCGCGCCAATTGGACTCCTGTAGCTCTAGAAAATCCATTCCGAGTGCAGAGAGGTCAGAATCCAACAGCATCAGCAGTCCTTTTTCAGCCTGAATAAGATTTTTGCTCAGCTCCCTCAATTTCAGCCAGAAAATACCTGAAATTACAGAAAAACACACAAACTCATAGTAAAGTCCAGAAATATGAATTTTGCCTAGAAACTAATGAAAATATACTAAAAACCAATTAAAACATACTAAAAACTACATGAAATTAACCCCAAAAAGCGTATAAACTATCCGCTCATCAGCCACTAAAGCTAGTCTTTCATCATGATTAGGCTAGGACTTGTGGAATCAAGTTCATTCATCAACTTGACTTTCCTTCATAGTTAGAGGTCAACTAAGTGGGAGCAATGGACAATTCTCATCACAATGGATAAGGAAAGCTAGGATAGGACTTCTAGTTCTCATACCTTGCCAAGAGCTTTTCTAGTTGTTGTTTATTCCTTTTGCAATTTACAACTCTTGTTTCTTATTTCAAAAACCCCAAAACATACTTCATAGCCAATAACAAGAACACTTTATTACAATTCCTAGGGAGAATGACCCGAGGTTTGAATACTTCGGTTATTTTTATAGGGGTTTGTTTTAGTGACAACCAAATTTTTGTATGAAAGGATTATTGTTGGTTTAGAAACTATACTTGCAACGAGATTTCATTTGTTAAATTCTAAATCACACAAAAATTCTCTCATCACCAATACCAACCACCTTCTACATATGAGGACATCCTCCCACATGATGAACCTCCTTTTTGCCCACAACCTTCAACGGAAAAAGCACTTCAATTATTCCTTCAAGAGCAAGAAGAGTATCAAAAGAGGCAAGAAATCCTCATGGCCACCTTAGCCGAAGCCCTATCTCACTTAGCCTCACTACACTCTTCCAACAATTCAAGCACTTCCGTGGATAAAAGTGAAAAATCAACTTCAACTGAAGCATGTGGAGTGGAAGAGAGCTTGGAACTACAAGGGAAAGAAGGAGAATTGAAAAATTGAGTTGCAAGAGGAGGAGGTTAAGATCAAGGAATTAGAAGAAGTGGTTGAAGAATTTGAAGTTGAACAAGGAAACAAGCTTGAGAAAGTTTATCAAGAGGTGGAGATCATACAAGAAGCGCTATCACCTCCTTCATTTAAGTGGGTAGTATCCTTAACCTTGAGTTTCATTATTCCACTTGAATATGGTTTGATTGAAAATTATAGTCAGCTTAGGAATATTTGTGGATTGGGAAATAAGTTTTGCTTTAATGGTTGGTATAATTCTCAAGTAAGTTGATCTTAGAGGATGTTTGAATGCTTGAGTGAGAGCTCTAATTGCTTGCCACCCGGATGGAATCACATGAGTCAACAAGAAGATCGGGTGCACAAGATTTGGGATCCCGGAGGACATTGGAAATGCAAACTTTGGTGGAGATTCAGGGAAGAATTCAAGCATAAGCCACCATAGTAAGGCCTCTCTCAATTGTCTAACTTAAAGACAATAAATAAAAGTGCTAGGTGGGAGACACCCCATCATGGTAACATCTTTCTTACTCTCTCTTTGTTCATAATTTTAATTCATTGCATTTTGTTTCTTATAGATAGCTTATGTTTAGTTTAATTTCAAGCTTAGTTAGGTTAAATTTTGGTTTGGATCATGTGTTTGTGCAATGTTGAATGTTTTGGGGTTGAAACCTTTTTTTTTTTAGCTCAAGTTTGGTGCCTTAGAGCTCTAAATTGTTTTTGGAAAAAACAGAGCATGTGCGCACGCACACAGATGTGCGCACGCACACGTACCCTAATTTCTACACCTTGTGCGCATGCACCTAGCTGTGCGTATGCACACCCCTTTGCATAGCCCCTGTTCAGAGCGCTGGCATGCCCCTGTGCGTATGAACCCCTGCTAATTTTACTTCTGTGCGTACGCACGTCTATGTGCGCACGTACACATTATCCTTTTTCCATGTTAAAAAAAAAGAGCTTCTGTGCGTGCGCACAGCCCTGTGTACGCACACTTCTTGTCACCCCTTCTGTATAGGGCGCTCGCACCAGCTTGTGCATGTGCACCCTACCCTTTTTCCCTTTATGCGCACGCATGCACACCTCACCTTTTTCAAAAAAAAAAATCCTACTATGTGTACGTGCACATGTGTGCGGCGCACAAGTCAAATTTCATCTTCTGCCCGGAGCGCTCGCACATACTTGTGCGTGCGCACACCCCCATTTTACACCTTTTGTGCGTATACACAGCCCTGTGTGCGTACGCACGACTCTGTTCTCACACCACCCTACTTCTTTTCTTCTCTTCTCTCCATTTATTCTCTTCTTTTCTCTTTTCCTCTCTTTTTTCTCTTCTTCAACCATCATCCATCACTATCATTCACCACCCACCATGCTCCCCTTTAGTTAGTTAGTTAGTTAGTTAGTTAGTGTTTAGTTAGTTAGTTAGTTTAATTTTCTATTCTAGTAGATTAGGTTATTAGCAAAGGTTAGATTTTTTGTAATAAGTGTTGGATTATTGATATTGTGGTTGCTAAATATTATTGGACATCTTCATTAAGTTCATACTTTGTTGCTTGGTAGTGAGTTTTGAATGTTGAATATTTGCACATACCAAGTACTTATGACATTGTCTTCATGAATCTTTTTGGATTTCTAAATTGCATGTTGTAGCTAGCCACCATGTAATTTGAATTCACTATCTATGATTAGGCAATTGTATGTGGTTGAAGCATTTTTGTTAGGTGATGCTTGTTTATGATTGATTTTCTCTTTAAGTCACCTAGTTGATGCATTGAAATTAAGGAATTGTGAAATTGGATCATAAGCCTACCTAGTGACATTTTTGAGCTCTTTAAGCTTTGTGGATTATTCTTGTCATGTTTTCCACTTCATCTCATTTAGGTGTTGCAAACAAACTTTCCTCTATCATCCTTTCATAATTTCTTGATTCTTGCTTGAATGCTTTCATGCTTCTTTATTGCTTGTTTGTTTATCTTGGCATACAAGTTTCTTTTTAATTACCTCAAGCACACTAGAATGAGTGAAGTGCATGCTTCTTTTGTGTAATTGTGACATAGCTTTCTTTGCTAGTGTGTGTGTTCTAAACTGCGCATCTTAGAATTCACACACTTGTTTCCTTCATGTCACAAATTTACCCAGTCACTCATTTTAATGATTCATCACCTCATTCCAACAATCTATGTTTCCTTGCTTTTGCATTTACCTGTATTGCCATCCTGTTTTCTATTTTTCATGGATGATGCACCATTAGTGACAAGGAAAGTGGGACAAAGAACACATAGCAGTCGGTTGATCCACCAGCTGAAGGTGGCAATCCGTATCGTCGCCGAACCCCCTTGCTCATCTTTGAATGCACGGAGGGCCGTGCAAACTTTTAAGTGTGGGGAGGTCGTCACCGATCGGCAATCCTGAGTGACAAATTCTAATCCCAGACACGTGCACATTTTATTTTTCTTAGTATGTATATATTTTAGAGCTTTAATTTCATTTTTAGCTTATTGCATTTCTTTGCATATATATTATAAGCTTAGTTAAAATATGAAATTTTCCAAGAAAAAACATTCTTAGTAGGGCATTGATATCCTAATTGATTTGAGTTGGTATTTGTTTTATTGAAACTTGCTTGAAATATATTGTGGAACATATTTTTGAGCTAAGAACACGTAAGCATGTGAGTTTTGAGACTAATTGTGTGGTTACATCATATTAATCAGTATTTTCATTCTTGTGTGTATTATTCTCTTTCCATGATTGCAATCTTTCATTTGTTTGATTCTTTATGTCCATTGTTTGATGTATATATGCATTTATATGATTGAGGCCATCACTTCATTTAGTTCACTTACCCAAATAGCCTAAACCAACTTTGAGCCTATTTTAACCCCCCCTTTGTTCTTAATTTTAGCACATCACTACCCCTAAGTGAAAAACAATAAATGCCCTTAATTTGGATCTTTGATTAGCTTAGGCTAGTGAGAGTGTGTATCATTCAAGTGTCGGGAAGCTTGGGAGGATTGGTTGATATAAAGGTGTATTTTGTATTTTTATTGAAGGTCTTGGGAATCGGGTACATACTCATGCATTAAATGTTTAAACCTTATGCATTGATACTCTTGTATATATTTTAGTTTGGAAAAAAATGAAATAAAAATGAGAAAAAGAAAATAAAAAGAAAAAGAAAAAAATAGAAAAAGAAAGCAATAAAAAGAGGACAAAATGCCCTAAAGTGGAATAATAATAACAATGCACATGAGATGTGAATTGAAAAGAATGCATGAGTGTGTGACAAAGTGAAGAATGGGTAGTTAGGTTTGTATTTGAATTGTATAGGTTGTTATGTAGGTTAGGTGAGAGCTTAAGTTAGTCAAAGATTCAAATTTCAAGCTCACTTAACCATATGCATCCTTACCTTTACCCTAGCCTCATTACAACCATGAAAAGTCCTCATGATACTTGTATGCATACTGTAAATAATTGTTGATTGTTAGATGAAAAAAAAAATCTTAGAAAGCTTGATTGGAGGAGAATTAAGTGAATCAACCCTAAACACTTGAGCGATTAGAGTATATACACATCCGGTAAGGGATTCGATTGCTCAAATTTTATGTTTCCGCCTTTGATTATCTCCTTTCTTACAAGTTGTTAAACTCTTATCAATAGCTCAATTCAATTGTGGACTTGATTTGATTGAAATTGCTTTAGCCCTTATGTTTATATATGTATTCTTGGAATTTGATTTATTTCGACTAAGTAGTTACATTCATTTAGATAGATTGTATATAGGTAGTTTCCTTCCTTTGAATAAATTTAATATCCCTCTCTTGTTTCTTTCTTGAGTATAACATGAGGACATGCTATTGTTTAAGTGTGGGGATGTGATGAATCCACAATTCATGGTATTTATTTGCTCTAATTGGGTGGATTTCATCAACTTTCTTTGTATTTATTCAATGAACTAGCATGGTTTTGTAAATTCTCCCTAAATTGTGCTTAAAAGTGAAAACATGCTTTATATGCCCTTAATTGCTAGATTTAATTTACTTTAATTCCATTTGATTCCTTGATGTGTTTATTGAGTGATTTCAGGCTTGTAAGGCAAAGATTGGATTGAAGGAATAAAGAAAAAAGCATGTAAAAGTGGAGAATTCATGAAGAAATGGAGTTTGGAGCTTTTCAGCAAGTGTGCGTACGCACAACCCTTTGTGCATGCACACAAGTGGAAAAATCAGTATGTGTGCGTACACACACATTTGTGCGTACGCACGAGTGCCAGCACGTGACCTTATTTAATGCAATTCGCTGGCAGCAAATTTTGGGACTCGAGAACCCAATCCAACTTATTTCTGAAGCTATTTCAACCCTAATTCAAGAGGAGGCAGGAGGAGGGCAATTAGGTTTAGCTTTAATAACATGTTTTAGGTTATTCTAAAGAGAGAAGCCCTCTCTTCTCTCTAGAATTAGGATAGATTTAGTTAATTTTCTCTTAGATTGATGCTTTAATTCTTGTCTTGATTTAGTTTCTTTACTAATTCTTCTTCTCGCTTCTTACTTCTTTTAGTTTTACTTGTCATTTCTTTTATTTAGTTATTTTATTGTTAATGAACTCTTGTTAATTTGAATTTCTATTAATGCAATTTAATGTTTTTTTGTTTATTGTTATTTAATTGAGTTGTTATTATTATTTCCTTGCATTTGGTAGCTTTAGAATTTATTATTATTGCAATTTAATATTATTTTATTTTCATGCACACCAAGTGTTTGATAAAATACCTGGCTTAGTTTTTGCTTAGTTTTTCGTCACTCTTGGCTTGAAATTGAGGACTTTGGTGACCTTGAGTCATTGATGTCCATTCTTGATTGATATATTAGGGAAGTTAGTTAATTTGGTTTCCATTGACGCTAGTCTTTCACTAAGTTAATTAGTGAGTTGAATAAGACTTATGAATTGAGATTAATTATGCCTATTTGACTTATCCTCGATGTTAGGGTTGACTAAGTAGGATTGACTCTTCATAATCATCATATGTTTGTGGTCAATGGCTAGGATAGGTAACCTTGAATCTCAATCCTTGCCAAGAGGTTTCTTAGCAATTGAATTTTCCTTTCTCTTGATTAATTGCCTTGAGTTAAATTGCTTTGATATTTAGTTATTGCACGCTTATTTAATTTCTTGCTATTTACATTTCTTGCTTTTTGCCATCAACCCCCATTCCCTCATAGCCAAGAATTGAGCACTTCAATGCAATTCCTAGGGAGAACGACCCGGGATTTAAAACACCTGGTTATTTTGTGTTGATTGTGACATCTTTTAATTAAACTTTGATGTTGGATTCCATTGTCGGTTTGGACTATGCTATCAACGAAGAATTTCTCTTTTCTAGAGTGAAATTCTAAACCGGCACAAATTCTACTCATCAGTACCGTTTATATCTTTGGTTTTGGTATGCACATTGGGGGGAGTTTGGCTTATTGTAGCATGGGAGACGTAGTTGCCATGAGTGTTACTCATACACATATGGTTCCTCCCTCAATTGATTCTCCCATTTCATGATGCAATCCCATTTTGAATTTATCAAATCCTACAATACAATCACAACCAAGCTCCAAGCAACAAGGGTGATAACTCATAAAGAAAGTAGAAAATAAAAGCAAAAGACATCAATAAAAGAGAAAAACAAGAACCTAAATATTAACGAAAATAACCAAATAACCAAAAAGTAAGCTATCTACACTATGGACATATTCACAACAACAAAAAATATGACACCAACTGTATTCCCCGGCAACGGCACCAAAAACTTGATGAAGTTTGAGGATTGTGCCGATTTGGATTTTTCCGGTTAAAATAACTTCTGTTGCAAGTATAGACCAAACCGGCAACCAACTCCCACCATCAAAGTTTAATTTCCAAATAAAAATGACCGAGAGTAATTAAACCTCGGGCGTCTCCCTCGGACAATGCAATTAAGATGTCACACTCTTAGTTGTGAGGAAAAAGGGGGTTTTGAATCAAGGAATGAAAAATTAAAGGAACTAAGAAATAAAAGAACTAACAAATGATCAAAAGGACAATTAATGCAATTAAAAGGGAACAAGATCAAAACTTAGTGAAAATGCTATAAATGCATAAAAGAGTCTTTACTTGGGAATGAGAATTAAGAAATCCTATCATCGTCATAACCACAACTATGGCAACTATGATGAGTCAATCTCGCTTCGTCAACCCTAACATTGAGAAGTAACTCAAGCAAGCATAATTGACCTTAATCCATAAGTCCTAGCTAACTTACCAATTAACTTGGTAAAAACTAGCATCAATGGAAACAAGAGTCAACTAACTACCCAAGAATTACCCCTAAATGTCAGACATTATGACTCTAGTATCTAGGAACTTATTTCCCAAGCCAAGGTATGAAAATCTACTCAAAATATATAGTTGAAATTTTCACAAATACCTTGTGGGCATAAAAACAAAACATGGTAAATTGAAAAGAAAAATGAAAACTATAACCAAACCATTCACAATATCCATAATAAACATTCAAACAACCAAAGTGAACTCACAAAATATTAAATTCATCAACCAAAACTTCAAGAAATCAAAATTGCATATATTAACAAAGTGAATTGAAATAGAAGAAAGTGTAGCAAGAGTAGTGAAATTAAAAGGGAAATTAAAGAGTACTTACAATGAGATAGCAAAATCCAAGACCAAAATTGAAGTATAAAATGCTACAATGAAAATTAAGTAAACCCTAAGAGAGACTTTTCTACTCTACACTACTCCTACTCCTAATTATCTATGTAATGTATGTAATGAGGCCTCCTAAGCTAATTTAAGCTAATGCTTTGATATGGAATGAAGTCCCCTTTATATAGCACTTAATTCAGCCTCTAGGCTTCCAAAAATGGGCCAAGAAGCCCCAAAAATCGCAAGCCACATGCTTCATTAATGAAGTCACATGCAGGTACTTGTGCGTACGCATAGGAGGTTGTGCATACGCACACTTGGCTGTGTGTTTCTCCTTTGTTTTTTTCATGTGTTCTCCCTTTTTACATACTTCCTTCCACTTTTGCCTATCCATTCTTGCCTCTAAGACCTGAAATCACTCAAGAAATAAATCACGGCATCGAATGGAATAAAAGTAGGATTAAAATGATCAATTTAGGCACAAAAATGCATGTTTTCATATTTAGGTCCAAATTAGGGAGATATCACAAAAGTATGCTATTTTGGTGATTAAGTGTGAGTTTATATGATGAAATCCATCCAATTCAAGCCAAAACTTATCGTCAAATATGGACTCATCAATTCTCCCACACTTAAACAATAGCATGTCCTCATGCTAAACATAAACAAGGAGAATGATCAAGGGGTAAACAATTTATTAAATACAACTACCTATATGCATGCAAGTATACTATATACTATCTATATCTATCCATACTATAGTTTACTATTGATTTGGTGAAAACAAATCAACAAATTTCCAAGCAAGTATATAAACATATAGGGCTAGAAGCAAAGAAATAATTCAATGCAATCAAAATCTAAAGAATTGATTCACCTCATCAAAATGAAGCAACTTGCAAGAATACATAATAAGAGGTGTGAAAACATAGAATTGAGTGATCCAACCCTCACCAGATGTGTATACACTCTCAACGCTTGGTGTTTAGGATTTTAATCACTCAAGTCTCCTCTAATCATGCTTTCAAGGATTTACTTTTCATCTAACAATCAACAAACATGTGATGCATGGTTTGGTGAGTAACTCAAAATTCTAGCTCCAGTTTCTCATTCAAAACTGAAATCACATTTTTGGTTTGGGTATTTAAGATTTTTTGTGATTTCGATATTATAAGGGTTCTCTAGCTTATGTTCTTAGCGGTATCCATCACTCGTTTCAGTGGGTAAAGATTGAGTAATTGGATGCTTGGCTCAGTGAAACTTTGAAAAGGAAAGGCTTGAAATTACGGCATTAAGGTACGTGTGGTAGTTTTGAGTAGGCATTATGTAAGGTTATGTGAAAATCAAGGTTACTTGCCCCTAGGATAAGTGTTACACCCTAATATTTAAATCCTTATGCTCGAGTCATAAGTCAATGATAATAAGGTGGTACAACTCTCAAGGTGGATTATAATACATACATATATATAATTGGAAGAAAGTATTAATCGAGAAGCCTAAAGAGAGTGATAATAAAATCACGAAGTTGTAACACTCACGCATCGATAAAACAGAAGATATAGCTTAAATTGAAAATGATAAAAAGTTAAAACCACAAAGAAGAATAACATAAAGTCAGAATATAGATATATAACAGAAGCAATTAGCCACTAGTCGTGACCCGCGAAGTTTAGGTCAACTAGGATACAGAATTAAACAGTTTGACAACAATAATCCCTATCTCTCCCAAAAGATACATAAGGGCCTCTATAAGCAAGTTTTCAAAAGGATTAAATACATAACAGAAATTTTTCTAACAAAAGAAGAGAGATTCTAAGCAAAATAAAACAGAATAATAATAATCTTCGTCATCTCTCAGATGAAGCATAGCTCACTGCTAAGCACCTGGACCTGCATCTGAAAAACAAGAGATATATACGGAATGAGAACCCCTGACCCATGGGTTCCCAGTACGGTAAAAGTGCAAAATAAATACAATGCATTGAAATAAAAACTCATTAAGCATCCTAAACTTCCTTCGTTCAATTATTCATCTTAGGTTCTCACTAATCCATAGATAGGCAACTGTCATAAGGGAATACTAAATCTAATTCATCTTTCTCATCCTTCCCAACTTTCTAACTTTCCAACATAATAGAACTAGAATCATAAACAGAACCATCACCAGCTATTTTGTCTCAGCAATTCTTTATTCGTACCTCATATCTTTACTTGGAGCAAGTGAAATCACTTCATTGCATCTACCCAGGGAGCTCAAATCATCTCATTCATTTTATTTCAACATGGACAACCCTAAGCGTCAACCAACACCAGCATGAGAGACCTCTCAATTGTACAAACACAAGCAATGCAGACAAGTAACACACAAGTAGATTCAAGTAAGGCAAATAGCACCTAATCACATAGTATGGCATATACAATTAGTCAAACCAATAAAAATAAGCAAACCCAAACAAATCAAATATATGCAAATGATGTATGACTCCCCTATAGCTGATGATATCATCTGTCGGTTACATAGCCAACTCGACATGTCCTGGTAGCTAACCATTGGACAGTCCCTGTGAGCACGCATCCCCAAGCTCAAAATCATAATCAATCAAATAAAATATCCAGGGGGAGGGCTCATCTGGAAAGGTCTAAGTGTTTGGCCACATCTTAAGATGCAAGGTCAACAGAATCTCGGATCTCAACCTGGAGCAAGTAGAGCCGACCCACTGCATCTACCCAAGGAAATTCGAAGCTCAGATAATTTCACAAATATCAAATCATCCTCGACTGGGAGCAAGTGGGGGCTAACCACTGAATCTACCCTAGAAGTTTCAAACCAAACCTGGAGCATACGAAATCAGTCCAATACATCTACCCAGGCAGGTATATCTCATCATATCCTAGAGCAAGTGGATCAATGCCACTGCATCTACCCAGGCAGGTGCATCCCAATTTGGATCATTGACGAACGGATTTCTGCTAGTAAAGAAATTCACAAATAAATCTTCGTTGCAAGTATAGTTTCTAAACCAACAAAGAATCCTTTCGTACAAAAAATTGGCTGTCACAAGTAACAAACCCCTAATAAAATTGATAACCGAAGTATTTAAACCTCGGGTCGTCTCTCAAGGAATTGCAGGGAGGTGTGATTTATTATTGGTTATGGAAGATTATCTTTTTGGGGTTTTTGAATAATGAACAAGAAAAGTAAATTGCAAGAATTAAAGTAATAACTAATAAAGCTCTTAGCAAGGTATGAAAACTGGAAATCCTATCCTAGTTACCCTTATCAATTGTGATGGGAATTGTTCATTACTCCCACTTAGTTAACCCTTACTAAATAAAGAAAAGTCAAGTGGACTAAGAATGTAAAAAGCTAAATTAAAATCATAAATCTAAAATACCTCAAATTGCATTAAATATAAAATCAAATCTAACATGGGAAGGTTCATAAACTAAATTAGGAAAATAAGTAATTAAAGTCATATGTAAATTGAAGAGAATGTAGCAAGTGAGTCAGTCCAAAACAGCAATCGGCAGGTATATGCAATGAGCCTAGCCTTATCAAATTCAGAAAGCAAGCAATAGCAAGAGATATGTATTCAAGGAAGTAAATTCACTGAATAGCTGTAGTAACTCAAATTTGAATTTTACTAAAATCTGACATGAACAACTGAATTATCAAGTAATCACATCAAATTCAGATAAGACGCAGCAGCAACAAGAAACCAGTGTCAAAGGCAAACAATGAACAATGAACATGGCATCAATAACAACTCAGCATAGGGCACAGCATATCGAACTAATTCAAACAGCAAGTACAGAGCACTTATCAGACCTATATCCTCTAACCACAACCTAGCTACCTAACCACCTAGAATCCACTACGAATCATGCATATCTAACTAACCTAAATTGAACATAAATTAAATTATGTTAACTGACTACTTGAACATAAAAAGAAGAGGGTAAAACGCAGAGAAGAGAGCAGCAAAACCTTGGTGGGTAGTGAAAGAAACAGAAACGAAGAGAGAGGGGTGGTACAGCGGTGCTGGGGTAGCGGCACGGCGGCGCTATGGTACCCGCGGCGGTGCGTAGTGAGAGGAGAAAAAGAGAGAGGAAGAGAGGAAGAATAAGAGAGAGGGGGAACGGTGGCGGCGAGGTGGTGGTGGACGGTGGGTCTGTGTTGTCCGCGGTGGCCTTGGGGTGGCGGGAAGGTGAGAGGGGGAATGGGAGAGAGGGAAGGAAAAGAAAAGGGGGAAGAGGGGATGGCGGTGTCGGCCACGGTCTGGGCGCTGCGATGGAGGTTTGGTGGTGGGAGGTGGGTGCTGTGACGGAGGTTGGAGGGAGGAGAAGAGAAGGGGACGTTGGTGAAGAGAGGAGGGGAGGAACACGCGAGGGGTCTAGGGTTTTCGCGTCAGGGGGGTTAGTAAATTCAAATCCACGGGTACGTGTGGATCACGCGTGAGCGTGGGTGTGGCAAAAATCAAGTGACGTGTACGCGTCATGGACGTGAACGTGTAAAACAGGATACGTGGAGATGACGCGTGCGCGTGAAGCATGCGTACGCGCCGACCAGAATTGTGCTAAATGCACGATTCCAGCATCGTTTTGGCGTAACTCTCTGTTTCATTTGAGGGGGCAAAAATTTGCATGCGACGGAAGCGCGTCGCTCACGCCCACGCGTGATGTGCTAGAATGAAATTGACGCGAACGCGTCATGGACGCGTACACGTGGGCCAATTTGTGCCTATAGCTCACCAGCCGTACGATTCCAGCCCAACTTTCTGGTCGTTGGATGGAAACGCCGATTTGGGATCGACACCCATGCGTGGTGTGCCCCTTTTTTTTCATAGAGTATGTAGAATGCAAGATGCAGATGCTGATGAAGACATGATGAATGACACTAGGGAAAAATAAAATAAAATGAAACTAGGAAAAAAACAAAACAAAATAAGACTAAGACTGAAAAAGGACGATCATACCATGGTGGGTTGTCTCCCACCTACCACTTTTAGTTAAAGTCCTTAAGTTGGACATTTGGTGAGCTCTCTGTCATGGTGGCTTATGCTTGAATTCATCCAGAAATCTCCACCAACGTTTGCAATTTCAATGGCCTCTGGGGCCCCAAACTAGGCACATAAAGCCTTCGAGCAAGTTAAAGCAAGTGACCAGGCTCCAGGAGTGTTGATTATTAGAACGAATTCCAGGATCCCAAACTTTGCTTTTGTACCCGTCTTTGTTTTGATCTATATTGTTCCAACCGGGCGGTACGCAATTTGAATTTTCACTGAGATACCCAAACATCTTCCGAAACCCATTCAATCAAGCTCTATACCAATCCTTGCACCTCAATTTGGAGCGTGGAACCATATTGAACCTTGCATGCCAACTCCTATTACTAACCATCTCCCTCTTACTCTTAAAGCCACAAAGAGCTTTATGCTGGCCATCTATTTCAAGCAAACCATACTCAAGTAGGAAAGTAAAGATAAAGGCTAAGGATTTTACCCACTTGAAATTTGTATTAATGGCCTTGGGAGAGGTGTTTCCAGTGGTCTTTCAAGCTTCACTCCCTTGTACTCTTCTGTGAATTCTGCTACCTCCTTGCAAACCTCTTCAACTGAAATCTCGTCTTGATCAAAGTCTTCAACTTCTTCCTCGTCACTCAAGTCATAAGTTGGAGGTTGAGAAAATTCTACCTCCATATCATCTTCGTATTCACTTGGGGAAGGTTCTTCAAGCTCAAGGAGTTCAATTTCGGATGCAAGTTTATCACTAAGAGAGCTTGATTCATGATTAGCATTGCCAAGGGAACTTGCTTCTTGATCTGTTCCATCCAATTCTTCATAAGATACATGCTTTGGGGGTTGTGCACTATCCTCCTTAGTATCAATTGCAAATTTCTTGGTGGAATTCTCTACAACTATTGATTCCCATGGAGGTTCAGCGTCTCCTAAGTCTTCAACCAATTCTTCTTCTTCGATAATTCTGGCTTCCTCTACTTGTTCTAGTAAAACGTCATGCTCCTTGCTGTCAACAGGAGTTTCTAGTGTCTCCTTCATTCTACGTTCTTCATTAGATTTTCCACATGAAGCCATGGGAATTCCTTGAGTGTCCGAACGTCGGGAAGCTAATTGATTTATCGCTTGCTCCAGTTGATGAAGGGTTGCATGAAATTGATCCACTGTTTCCTTGAGACGATCCTGCAATCCTTGTTCTGCTCGGATTGTATGATTAGGATCATATGGCTTTTGGGTTGATGGATATGGACGTGGTGCATATGGAAGTGATGGTTCTTGGGAGTAATTGGATTGGAATTGGGGTGGTTCTATATATGGTTCATATGGCTCATAGGGTGGTTGATTGGGTGGATAATGGTTAGGTTCATGTGAGGGTGTTTGATAGTAGGGGGCTTGTGAGTGTGGTGGTTCAGAGCTATGTTGAGGAGGGGGTTCATAAGCATAGGGTGGGGCTTGTTGGTAACTACAAGGGGGTCCACCATATCTATCATCTTGGCACGCACCTCGGAATGGCTCTTGACCATAGTAATTTGGTGGAGGTTGGTTGTCACGGAAAGGTCCACCATAACTATTGTCATGGTATGCATCATAGAATGGTTGTTGGTTATAGCGCATTGGAGGGGGTTGTCACCAAGAGGGTTGATCAAATCCTTGTGGCTTCTCCCATCCTTGATTATTCCAACCTTGATGCATGTTCTTATTATAGTGCCCATTCCTTACAACAACATTGAAACCAAACTCAAAGCGACAGGGGTGAGAATTCATAGTAGCTAATAAAAATAAAAGAAAAACAAAAACAAAAATAAATAAACAAGCACAAGCAAATATTTACAATAACCAATAATAAGGCACACATTTGCGATTTCCCGGCAACGGTGCCATTTTTTGACGAACGGAGATCTGCTAGTAAAGAAATTCACAAATAAATCTTCATTGTAAGTATAGTTTCTAAACCAACAAAGAATCCTTTCGTACAAAAAATTGGCTGTCACAACTAACAAACCCCTAATAAAATTGATAACCAAAGTTTTTAAACCTCGGATCGTCTCTCAAGGAATTGCAGGGAGGTGTGATTTATTATTAGTTATGGAAGATTATCTTTTTGGGATTTTTGAATAATGAACAGGAAAAGTAAATTGCAAGAATTAAAGTAATAACTAATAAAGCTCTTAGCAAGGTATGAAAACTGGAAATCCTATCCTAGTTACCCTTATCAATTGTGATAGGAATTGTTCATTACTCCCACTTAGTTAACCCTTACTAAATAAAGGAAAGTCAAGTGGACTAATCAATTTGATTCCTCAAATCCTAGTCAACTCCTAAGGAAAAACTAGCTTTAGAGGGATCCAAATTAACCAGCGAATTCCAATTATCAATCAACAAAGAGTTTGATAACTCAAGCGTCACCAATTAATCAATTGAAGCTAAGAATGTAAAAAGCTAAATTAAAATCATAAATCTGAAATACCTCAAATTGCATTAAATATAAAATCAAATCTAACATGGGAAGGTTCATAAACCAAATTGGGAAAATAAGTAATTAACAAGAGAAATAGATGAACCAAAGTACTAGAATAAATAAAAGTAGAAGAGAAACTAAATTAAAGGAACATTGAACATGGAATTGAGAAGAAGTAATCCTAAAACTAAGAGAGATCCTAAATCCTAAGACCTAGAAAGAGGAGAGCCCCCCTCTCTCTCTCTCTAGAAAACTACATCTAAAACCTAAATTGTGAATAATGAATGAATGATTGAATCCATGAGTGATTCCCCCATTCTACAGCCTCTATTCTGTGTTTTCTGGCTTGGAATTGGGCTAAAAAGGAGCCTAGAAATTGCCCCTATCGCTTTCTATAACTTTCTACATGTGGCCCCTGTCACACGTACGCGTAGGTCACACGTGCGTGTCATTTGGCGATTTTCCTTGTCACGCGTACGCGTCAGTCATGCGTACGCGTCGCTCGTGTTCTGCGCTAGGCACGCGTCCGCGTCGTCCATGTGCGCACGTCACTGCCAATTTCTCAAAAACTTCATTTTCTCGCGTTCCTTCCACTTTTGCATGTTTCCTTTCTGTCTTCTAAGCTATTCCTGCCCTAAAAATCCTGAAAATACTTAACACACAAATCACGGCATCGAATGGTAATAAAGGATAATTAAAATTCGCAGTTTTAAGGTCTAGGGAACATGTTTTCACATATATCACAGGATAAGGAAGGAATTGTAAAACCATGCAAATTATATGAATAAGTGAGAAAAGACTTGATAAAAACCACTCAATTGAGCACAAGATAAATCATAAAATAGTGGTTTATCAATCATATTCAATATCAATCTCATAATATTTATCATTCTCATCGTCAATCTCAAAATCAGCGTCGTTCTCATTATCAATATCATAATCGTTATCATTCTTCATTGTCAATATCATAATCCTCATCATTCTCATTTTCAAATCACACTTAAACTTAATTAAGTTCATTCATTGCTATCCATTCACTCTCATAATCACATCATTCTCATTATCACCATCATACACCATCTTAATTTGTTCTCTCCATTCAATTCACTGACTCACCCCATTAATTCTTACTTCTAACCCCTCTACCCATATTTACACCGGCTTTATATTTTTGTCGGGGTCTAGAAGGGTTAGGAAGGCCAAAATAATGGTTAAAATACATAGAAATACACTTTTCAAAAAATCTGTGAATTTTGCGTACACATGCAGGTAGCTCGCGTAAGCAAGTGATGAAGACAGCAACGTTTGCTCGCGTCGTGTCCCACGTTCCGCGTACCGAGGCTTCGATTTCGGAGCTCCCGCGTACGCATGCCCCCGTTCGCGTATGCGAGGCAATTGGATAGAGCCCAGTGCCCGCGTCACGTTGCATCCTCGCGTATGCAAGTATTGCAGAAAAGGTAAAAGCTGTTAAGTGTAAAAAAACCAATTTTTGACCCCAATTTTCAAAGCCTTATAACTTTTTCTACAAAATTCCTTTTTCAACCATTCTTAAGCCGTTGGAAAGATCGTTGAATGAACTTTCATGAAAATCTAATTTTGAAGAATTTCCAACTCCGAGGACCGAGTTACAGGCCACCTAAATTGGTCAAAAATCTATTTTTACCTAAAAATAGAAATCACCAATTTTTCCAAGGTTCACAAGCCAAACTCATTTTCATCTATCAAATAGACCCCAAACCAATCTAATTCACCAATTTACACTCAACTAAACTCAAACCCATCTTATTTAAATAATCCAACCAAATTCATCACATTCCACTCTTTAATTCATAAATTCTCATTATTCAATAATAATTCCATTTATTCACACAATCAATGTCTAAATCCATTAAATCTCATATAACATCACACAATTACACACATCAACTCACCTTTCTTACCTCTTCCGGCCTCCGGCCCAAAATTCACCAATCAATATATATATACATACAAGTATAACTCACAATTCACACAATTCATTATCAAATACTATATCCAACAACACACCAATTATCCACTATTACAATAATCTCATCCAAACCTTCAATTACCATAACATATCATCTACACATATCGAATTCATCCAAATACATATTTCAAACCTAATCCTAAGGGCATTTAACCTAGGAATCCTCATCACATTACACGGTACTTAAATATAACTTAAACCGTACCTCTTGTAGTCACAATAATTTGGCCTTTCCTTGCAAATTCTCCACCAAGTACTAGCTCCAAGCTTCATCAAGAGGTCCACAAACCAAACTCGAGTTCCTAAGAACACCAAAATCTCACCCAACAACTCTAATAGAACCAATATCATACATACATCAACCTAGGGTTTATGAAATCTAATAAATCACAAGGCTTAGTGATTTCTTACCTCAACCCATTGAACCGTGTGATGAATATCACCAATGGCTCATACTAGAGCACTTCTAAAGAACCAAAATCTCAAAATTACTCAAAACCCAGAACCAAATTCGAATTTGGAAAGGAAAATGAAAACTAAGCAGAGTACAAAGAAATACTCACCAAAACACCTAAATAGAATCGAAGAGGGTGAGGAGAGCGACGCGTGGCTGCAAACGGCTCATTGATTGGAGCTTGGTAGCTCAATTTATGGTGATTTGAAGATCAAAAGTGGTTAGGGTTTTAGTTTCCTTTTCCTCTCTTCTCTCTCACCATGATTCACACAAGAATGGGGGGAATGTGGCTGCTGAATGACCTTAATAAGGCTATATATATGTTGGGTCTTGGGCCCACTTAGGCCCGGTTCACTTAGTTTAGCTTGTTGGCCCAATTTTGGGCCAAAACCTTTAAGATTAGAGTTTTAAATCGTATTTTAAGTATTTCTATCTTCCTAAATTACAAATTATTATTTCTTAACCTTGTTCTCTTCTAATTATTAATTTCTTCAGCTACAGTACTGGACAGATCTCAGTCGGTACTGCCGGTCAATCGTTCAGTGCGCGTTTTCACGCAGAAAATTATGTTTTCCGACTCAGAAAAATCCACTAAGTCCAAATATCATATTTAAATTATCAAATACGGATTGCTAAATTTTCTAACCTTGTTCTCTCATATTTAGTTTATTATTTAATTAATTACGGTTTGACCGGATTTTACACCTACCCACCTAACAGAAATTTTTGTCCTCGAAAATTTGCTATCAAATCTTCATATACGCTCTCTCATATTCAACCGACCTCTTACATTCATTTTGCCATTCTTTAACATCAATTCTTGACACCCTATTCCCAATTCCAGTTTAAGCTATATTTATCCGTTACACTCTTAGCTTCTTATATGTTTCTCTAAATAACTAACCAAATGTTATGTTCATCTCACCCTTCATAAAACTTACCCTAAAACCGAAACTCACCACCCTTCCTGGGTTCCCTGAAATTAACCTCAATACAACTTCAATGTTTCAATTCAATGTCTTCTAAATCCATCATTCAAAGACCAATAATTTATCCATCACAATTTAAGCACAAATCCAATTACGCCTCTAGTTATTTAGACAGCTATTTCAGAATCAATCTAATCTCATAGCCACAATTAAACTTAATTACCTGCAAATCACTATTGGCATTAACTCGCTAAACCTTTCAGGTATT
Source organism: Arachis hypogaea (assembly GCF_003086295.3). Taxonomy (NCBI): domain Eukaryota; kingdom Viridiplantae; phylum Streptophyta; class Magnoliopsida; order Fabales; family Fabaceae; genus Arachis; species Arachis hypogaea. The sequence continues at coordinate 52,721,615 of NC_092055.1, forward strand.
CAAACCTAAAGTATTTCTAATCATCTTTTATAGCTCCCATTTACAACTATCCTATTTTAATGCTTCTGCTGCGTCACTCTAAATTTCATCCACTAAGAATCCGATTGTAGCTTAGGTCCTTTGCGCATCTCTATGTTTAAATCAAAATCTCCTCAAAATCCTCAATCTTCATGAACACGTTACCTAAGACCTTAATCAACCAATCACAAAAATCTCCCACTCAACTATTTTTTCCTTAAGTGTAACGCCATAACCTTACATACTAAGCAACTAATGGATCCCACTCATCATAACTACAATGACATGCCAACCAATGTCAAACTCGGCCAGGTTCAAGCCTAATTCATATGCTACCTACCTTAACACTTAACAATTCACCATGTATCCATTGTTATCCCAATCCACATCGTACTCATTCAGGACATTTAACATCAGTTTTTTAATAATTAGTCATTTTTCAATTCCTACGCGAGTGATGAAGATAGCAACGTTTGCTTGCATCGCGTACCACCTTCTGCGTACGCGAGGCTTTGATTTCGGTTTTACCACGTATGCGTGCCCTCGTTCGTGTACGCGAGGCAACTAGACAGAGCCCAGTGCCTGGACAGCGTGACATTATCACGTACGCAAGTATTGCAGAAAAGGTAAAAGCTGTTAAGTGTAAAAAACTAGTTTTTGACCCCAATTTTCAAAGCTTTATAACTTTTCGACAAAATTCTTTTTTCAACCATTCTTAAACCGTTGGAAAGATCGTTGAATGAACTTTCATAAAAATCTAGTTTTGAAGAATTTCCAACTCCGAGGACTGAGTTACGAACCGCCAAAATTGGTTAAAAGTCAGTTTTTACCTAAAAGCAGAAATCACCAATTTTTCCAAGGTTCACAAGCCAAAATCATTTTCATCTATCAAATTGACCACAAACCAACCTAATTCACCAATTTACACTCAACCAAACTCAAACCCATCTTATTTAAATAATCCAACAAAATTCATCAAATTCCACTCCTAAATTCCTAAATTCTCATTATTCAATAATCATTCCATTTATTCACACATTCAATGTCCAAATCCATTTAATCTCATATAACATCACACAATTACATAGATCAACTCACCTTTCTTACCTCTTCCGGCCTCCGACCCAAAATTCACGGCCTACGGCCCAAAATTCACCAATCAATATATATATATATACATACATGTATAACTCATAATTCACACAATTCATCATCAAATACTACATCCAACAACATACCAATTATTTACTACTACACTAATCTCATACAATCCTTCAATTACCATAACATATCATCTACGCATATCGAATTCATCCGAATACATAATTCATACCTAACCCTAAGGGCATTTAACCTAGGAAACCTCTTGTAGTCACAATAATTTGGCATTTCCTTTCAAATTCTCCACCAAGAACTAGCTCTAAGCTTCACCAAGAGGTCCACAAACCAAACTCGAGTTCCCAAGAGCACCAAAATCTCACCCAAAAACTCTAACAGAACTAATATCATACATACATGAACCTAGGGTTCAGGAAATCTAGAAAATCACAAGGCTTAGTGATTTCTTACCTCAATCCACGGAACCTTATGATGAATATCACCAATGGCTCATACTAGAGCAGTCCTAAACAACCAAAATCACAAAATTACTCAAAACCCACAACCAAATTCAAATTCCGAGAGGAAAATGAAAATTGGGCAGAGTACAATGAGTACTTACCACAATACCTAGATGGAATTGAAGAGGGCATGGAGAACAACGCGTGGCTACAAACGGCTCGTCGATTGGAGCTCCGTAGCTCAAGTTATGGTGATTTGATGATTGAAAGGGGTTAGGGTTTTAGTTTCCTTTTCCTCTCTTCTCTCTCACCATGATTCACACAAGAATGGGGGAATGTGGCTACAGAATGGCCTTAATAAGGCTATATATATGTTGGGTCTTGGGCCCACTTGGGCCCAGTTCACTTTGTTTAAATATTTGTTCTTCCCAAATTATAAATTCTTATTTCTTAACTTTGTTCTCTTCTAATTAATTTCCTCAGCCACAGTACCAGACAGATCTTAGTCGGTACTGCCGGTCAATCTTCAGTGCGCGTTTTCACGCAAAAAAACTATATTTTTTGACTCAGAAAAATTCACTGAGTCCAAATAACATATTTAAATTATCAAATTCTGATTGCTAAATTTTTTAACCATGTTCGCTCATATTTAATTTATTATTTTATTAATTACGATTTGGCCAGATTTTACAATAAGTTGAATAGAATTGATTATTGATATGCTTGAATAATGGTTAGTATGAGTATTGAGTTAGTTGATATGTTTTTGGCATAAAATTGAGAGTGAAAATAATGAATTTTTGATGAATTGAGAGGTACTATGTGATATTGCTACAATTGAATATTGTGATATATGATAGTGCTATGTTGCATGAAAGTATGTGTGTTGAAATGTTAATCGAGAATTGGGTGTATGAATATTGTACTTTATCTAAATTAGGCTGGAGGCTGTGATAGGGTGAGAAATCTCCTATGAGGTAAGTTGAGGTAAGTGGTGTGAAATGTTGAATGAGTATGAGATATTTGATGATGATTGGTTGTGGATTTTGTTTGTATGAGTGTGTATGTTGAGGGAACTTATAAGTGGTATTGGAATGGTTTTGAACTGAATTGGAATTGGAATTGGTGAAAATGGATATGCAAAAATTTTTGGGTAAGAATGAATTTTTGACGAAATTCAACGGGCAATTGATAAACCCATATTTGATGGTAAATTTTGGCTTGAATCGAGTGAATTTCATCACATAAACTCATATTTATTCACTTGACTAGCATACTTTTGTGATTTCTCTCTAAATTGTACCTAAATATGAAAATATGCTTTTTTATGCTTAAATTAATCAATTTAATTCTACTTTTATTCCATTCGATGCCGTGATATATTTTCTTGAGTGATTTCAGGTTCAATAAACAAGAATAGCTTTAAAAAAGTGGAAGGAATGCATCCAAAGTGGGAGATCTCATACAGAGGAGAAGACACACTGATGTGTGCGCACACACACCTTTCTGAATTGCATGTTTTGGCCACCATGTGATTTGATTTCATTATCTATCATTAGGTTATTGTGTATAATCGATGCATTCGTGTTAGGTGATACTTGCTTATGTAACAACCCTAATATTTGAAAATCAAATAATTAGTTATTTGTGATTTATTATATTTGTTGATAACTTTATTTTAAGAAAATTATTTTACTAAAGGTGATTAAATAGAGTTTCATGATAATTGACGTTTAAATTAATTAGAATTTTTATATAATCTTTATTAGATATTTGGTATGATTGAAATTATAATTTTGATAATTGAAAAATAAGAAGAATTGTATAATTTAATTTAAATAAATTCTATTTTGAATGAATTATGTTATTAATTTGAACTCCTAGAAATTATTTTATTAGAAATGATTAGATTGATATTTATAAATACTTTAAGTCAATTAATATTTATGTACAATTTTTTTTATAATTAATTATTTTATAAATTGAAATTAAAGTTTCAGAGATAGAAAAATAATAGAGATTTGTATGATTTAATCTAGAAAATTGATATTTGAATTTAAATAGTACTTTACAAAATATAATTAACTTGTTCATTTTATAATGTAAATTAAAAATAATTGATTGAACTTAGCAATATAATGATAAATAATGTTCCTAATATTTTTAATAAAGTATATTTGGTTTTAAAATTACTCTACCCTTCAATTTTATCAAAATATCTATTCATATCTATCCATATTCTTTTATAAAATCCTAATTTCTAATCCTAATTTCCAAATTGAATCAGAAACCCTAATTCCCAAATCCTAGAAACCCTAATCCTAATGTTTCCCTTTCCTCAGCCTCTGAATGCAGCCTCCACCCCCTTTCTTCCTAAACACCACACACACACAAAAGAAGAAAAAAACGCAGAGAGAAAGAGCACGAAGAGCAGAGAAAAGAGAGAGGGAAGAGCTGCTGCCCCGCCGCCGCTGTGACCGTCGCACTGCCACCGTTCAACTCCGCTCGTGCTGCCGCGCGTTCCGTCACCATCAGAGTCGTCGTCGCCATTTGTGGAGCCATGAGGAGCATCACCGTCGAAGCCACGCCGATCGTCGCAGCCCAGTCATCGCTCTGCCTCGCACCAAGCCCGTTCCGCCACTGACGTCGCCGAAAGGAGAGCGACCACCATGAGGAGCCACCGTTGTCCTTGCTCGTCATCTCCCTTGGAACCGTCACCGTCGAGGACCAGCGGAGAGAGAGAACGCGCGACGTTCAGGATGGAGGACGCGAGTCAGTGACGCAAGGAAGAGTGCAACCCACTGCGTGAAGTTGTGCCGCCGTGCCTTTCGTCGCCGTCGTGCCTTGGTGCCGTCGAAGGAGCCGCCGCTGGAAGAGGAGGGTTAGCTGGATGCTACCATCACTAACATCACGGAATATACGCAGAGTAGAGGAAGAAAGGATCTTCACCATGCCAGGTTGTCATGCTGTGATCAGAAGCTGTTGCCGTCAGAAAGCTCATCTGCGGTAAGAGAGAGAGTTCACGAAGGTTGGAACCATTGTCCTTTGCTTAGCCACTGTTTCTGCTACTGTTTACGTTGGCTCAGCCATTACCGCCACTGGAGCTGCCCGGAAACCCTGTTGATGCTTCTCCGTTATTTTATTGTAAGCTATCTGTAGTTCCAAATCTATTGAACTCATTTCCATTTCCGACTCCATTGAATTTGAACTCTCTATTTTGTTGCCACCGTGGTTACTACTACAAGAGTGAAGAATGAATCGGAAATAATGCTGCTGCCATTGATCGGAGATGCCAAACTATTGCTGCTACTACTTTGAAATGATATGGCTGCTATTAAGGTTGTTGTTCATGAGTGCAGCATTCCCAATTTCTATGGATTTCGACACCTTGAGGTAGGGGATTTAACGTTTTTAATTTAGAATGCCTACAAAGTTATTTGGATAAGTGCAAATGGTTAACAATGGTTAAGAATTTCTTAATTGACATGAATGATTTGAAATGCATTTGAAATTAGTTAGTTGTTGTGATTATTCTGAGCTGTGATTGAATTTAGATGCTGTTATGAATAATGATTAATTTAGTATAGTTTATTAAATTGAAATATGCCGAGTTAATTATTGAAAAGCTTTGGTATGGATAACTGATGAATTGAGTTTTGATTATTGCTGTGAATGTAATTAGTTTTGTTGTTATGAGAGACTAATTGATGGAAATAAGCTTGGTTTGAGGTTGTGAAATTTGGAGTAAGTTTGATGATGTTTTAGTGCTTCAATTGGATTATTGAATTCAGGTTAAGGCTGCGAATGTCTTTAGACTTTGTTGTGAGTGTTTGAAGTTGTAATTGATATTGTTTTCTCTGATATGGATGGAATTGTTGAAAAGTTCTGACTCTATGTGATTATACTGAATTAGTTGAGTTGTGTGGCTGAAATTATGATTGGAATGATTGAGATTTTTTATTGGAACTTTGGTTGAATTTGTTGATTTTGTGAGATTGAATTATAAATTGTTTGATGAGAGATTATTGTGATTTCGGTATTTTGATGGGTCAAATTGAAACTATTACTGTTGAGTTGGTTTATTGTAATGGGTTTAGTTAGTGATTAATTGAAGTTGCGGTTAAGGAATAATTGGAAGATTGAATCTTAAAATGTTGAACTAATTGCTGAAAATCTGATTTTTGAAATTAAAAGATGACTTTGGAAGTGAATCCGTTATTCAACGATAATCGAAATGCTATGAGAGTAAAGGCTGAGTAAACTATAATTAAAGTTGTTGGGACTCAATTTTGAGAAGTTTGAATTAACTATAGAACTAGTTATGATTTTTCAAAGTAAAAATGTAAAACTTGATTTTCTGCATTACTTTTAAATGAAGCCGGAGACTTTGAAAATCTATAATTAATTCTGTGATGATCGGAATTGCGTGAGACCAAGTCTGGATTAAGCTTTGGAATATAGGAAGCTGGACTGGTAAATTTGAGGCTTTTTCATTAAGTTTATGATTTATGGTAAATTTTTGAATTAGGAATGCCAAATCTGGTTTTCTGCAGGATGCCTAAGACAGCAGCAACTTGTTTCCTCTATTAAAAATTCTCCAGTTTGAATTTTGAAATGGAACCAATTTTAAACGAAACTCTGGTCCTAGTACTTTAATTTCATAAAAATTTAGAATTGTTAGAGTTGTGGTTTTAAAGATATGGATTTTTAAAGTAAGATGTATTATGCAGTAAAAATCAGGTTTTGTTTTCTAAATCAGTAACTTTAAGCCTTTATAATTTCTAATTCTGGAATGATATTGAGATGCAACCAATTGGAGGTGAAAGTTGAGTATGTTTAGTATATATGATTTAAATTTCAGGGTTTTTCATGTTTTAATAAGTGAGTTATGGGACCTGGAAGAAGTTGTGTTCAATAATTTGTAAAACAGACTTCAGCAGAAAATTAACTAACTTCCAAGCTACGTAACTCCTTCATTAAAACTGGTATGACCCTGGAACCAATTGAGAAAGAAATTTAGATAAGTTATGTTTAACCACATTAATTTTGAAGGTGGTTGGATTTAATTTGGATTTTATATGAAATTTCGAATGTTGTCCGCTGCTGCTGTCTTCTGGTTTTAAGACACTACAGAGCAGTCACGGTTTTGCTTATATTTCTGAAGCTAGAGCCAGCGAAAAATTGTGATTTTTGGTTTAATAGAAAGCTTAATCCGAGACGGTCGCATGGATACCAGGTTTGCGTAATTCCAAAATTCGTTTGATATTTTAAAAATAAAACTGAAATTAGATTGTCGATGTTTTGGTGATTACTTGGATATGGAATTTGAGAAACAGATTTTCTATATTATTATCAAATATTTTTGAGAATATATTATTGTGGCAATTGTTGAGAAAGGTTTGATGAGATGTTGAGAAAGAGGGAACCCGTAAGGGTGGTTAAGTCCGAGTTTTAGGGGAGGTGCTGTCGAAATTTTATAAAAACCTGATGTTTTATTTGAGAAGTCATTTTAGAAAATTTGAACTTGAAAAATTATATTATTTGAGTTTTATCTAAATAATAGAAGAATTATACTATTTTGAATTTGGAATTACCAAGAAAAGGTTTATGTTTCAAGTTTGAATTATTTAAGAAAGGAATTATGTTGAGTTTGATTCAATATGAAAAGGGTTATGATTTGGGCTTGAAATAAAGGATTACTTTTCAGGAGTTTGGTGAATTTTATAATATTTGAATCCGAATGATAAGGAGAAATGGTTTGAGCTAAAGATGTTGTAAAAGTGAAAGATGTAAAGTTTGTATAGTATGATTGAATTTGAATACATAAGTGAACAGAGAAAGAAAGAAGTACTGCATAAGAATGTCAAAGTGATGATGAATAATGAGAATGATAATGAATGATGATAATGAGAATGATTATGTGATGATTTGTTGCTTGAGGCAACCCAAGAGATGTGTTTATTCATTTGTTGCGTTAAGGAAACTCCAGATATACTTGTATGATCATCTACTGCAGTGAGGCACTCAGATAGATAATGGTGTGATCACTGAGAATGCTTTCCTACGGTACAGATCCATATTTTATTTTTGTAAGGCAGAGGGGTTATTTCCTGCTACAGAAGTACCGTGACCACCTGTTCCATTTCTGTAGTGGCAGAGGGGTTATTTCCTATATACAGAAGGTGTGTCGGCGTACATCCCTGCAGTGGCAGATGTGTTATTTCCTGCGTGTAGTGGACCCTGTGGTGGCAGAGGGGCTATTTCCTGTACACAGGGGTATAGCCAATAGGAAAGTCTTATCTAGACAGAGGTTGCTGGATAATGTCGGGAGCGGATTAGTAACCGACAGATGAGCCCATTACCTGCACTAGGGCTAGACATGCATCATCCTTGTTTGTGCATTTGCATTTGATTGTGTTGCTTATCTTTTTTTTCCTTGTGATTGTACTATTTGTTTTGGTGACTTGCTTGTGTGTTTGATTGAATATTTTTGTTGAAGCTGTGAACTTAGTAAAGTACTGAGGAGTGATATTCGTGAATTTTGGTTCGGCTTTATTACTTATGTTGCTGGTTTATTTAGTTATTGCAATGATTGAGCGATGCTGTTTGTGGCTGATAAATTGTTAATGTGACCAATTTTATATTCTATAATTTGTTTTGAGTTTAGAGATTTTGAAGGAGGTAATTAATTAGATAAAGTAAAACCAAAAGTATTTTCAAAAAAATTTGATAAAAATATAGCTTCCTTGAGTATGTTAATTATTTGCATGTTAATCATTACTTTTACAGCATTCCCATTTCCTACTGAGAATGTGTGGTTTATTCTCACCCCAAAATCTTCCACCCTTTCAGTGACACAGGTTCGAAGACACAGTTTGAAGCTGCGGGTGATTATAGAATTTATTTAAGTTAAGTGTATGAGTTAATTTGCTTTCATAGAGTTCCCTCGCCCTTATTGCTTACGATTTTTATTTTATATAGAGAGATAGGACTTGTATCTGAGTTTTATTTGAAATCTTTTGTATGACAGATATTATTATTAATAATTATGTGATTATTATTATTTTGAAATGTTTGATATATGATTTTGATAATCAAAAACAAAATTTTCTGGCATTTTCCATAAAATAGAAGTGCGATACCGAACTAAAGGCTCAATATTAAATAGTTAATAAAAGAAATAGGTTAGTAACTCCTTACTTTTGGTACGATCATGACGTATTGGAAGTTGGGTCGTTACAAATGGTATTAGAGCAGTTCGTTCCTGTTAGAGCCTTGGGAATGGACTGACTATGCTTCACTGGATACTCTGAGTGTCTGTCATGCTTTGTGACTTGTTCTGATGACAAGAGTTTAGATTTTATATGCATGACTGTCTGATGATTAACGCTGTTAGTTTACCATTGCATGCCTCATTGTATTAGGTCTGGCCAACTTAATACTTATGATTTATGTACATGGCAACACTAACAGGTTATCATAGACGAAATAGAAGTAATAGGTAATGTGATTCACGGGGTTTGGGAGCGGTAGAGTTTATAAAGTTTGCTTTGATTCGACGTATAATCTTTATTCGTGCCACATGAACTCCTGCCATCCTTTTCTTCGTTGGTTTCATTCGAATTCTCTGGTTTGAATTTCCTCCTTAGAATGTGATATGATTGTTCCCGAAGCATACCTTATCATTCTTGTATACCTTTGTTTGCCTATGAATCTGATTGCTTACGTAACTCTTTGAATATTCATCTTGACAATGCCTATGTTTCTGTTCATATATTCTATTTTCTTTGATTTAAGTTCGAATTTATTTTATTCTAGCAATTTTCGAGGGCGAAAATTTTTCCAAGGTGGGTAGAATGTAACAACCTAGTATTTGAAAATCAAATAATTAGTTATTTGTGATTTATTATATTTGTTGATAACTTTATTTTAAGAAAATTATTTTACTAAAGGTGATTAAATAGAGTTTCATGATAATTGACGTTTAAATTAATTAGAATTTTTATATAATCTTTATTAGATATTTGGTATGATTGAAATTATAATTTTGATAATTGAAAAATAAGAAGAATTGTATAATTTAATTTAGATAAATTCTATTTTGAATGAATTAAGTTATTAATTTGAACTCCTAGAAATTATTTTATTAGAAATGATTAGATTGATATTTATAAATACTTTAAGTTTAAGTCAATTAATATTTATGTACAATTTTTATTATAATTAATTATTTTATAAATTGAAATTAAAGTTTCAGAGATAGAAAAATAATAGAGATTTGTATGATTTAATCTAGAAAATTGATATTTGAATTTAAATCGTACTTTACAAAATATAATTAACTTGTTCATTTTATAATGTAAATTAGAAATAATTGATTGAACTTAGCAATATGATGATAAATAATGTTCCTAATATTTTTAATAAAGTATATTTGGTTTTAAAATTACTCTACCCTTCAATTTTATTAAAATATCTATTCATATCTATCCATATTCTTTTATAAAATCCTAATTTCTAACCCTAATTCCCAAATTGAATCAGAAACCCTAATTCCCAAATCCTAGAAAACCTAATCCTAATGTTTCCCTTTCCTCAGCCTCTAAACGCAGCCTCCACCCCCTTTCTTCCTAAACACCACACACACACAAAAGAAGAAAGAAACATAGAGAGAAAGAGCACGAAGAGCAGAGAAAAGAGAGAGGGAAGAACTGCTGCCCCGCCGCCGCCGTGACCGTCGCACTACCACCGTTGAACTCCGCTCGCATTGCCGCGCGTTCCGTCACCATCAGAGTCGTCGTCGCCGTTTGTGGAGCCGCAAGGAGCATCGCCGTCGAAGCCACGCCGATCGTCACTGCCCAGTCGTCGCTCTGCCTCCCACCAAGCCCGTTCTGCCACTGACGTCGCCGAAAGGAGAGCGACCACCATGAGGAGCCACCGTTGTCCTTGCTCGTCATCTCCCTTGGAGCCGTCGCCGTTGAGGACCAGTGGAGAGAGAGAACGCGCGACGTTCAGGAAGGAGGACGTGAGTCAGTGACGCAAGGAGGAGTGCGACCCACTGCGTGAAGTTGTGCCGCCTTGCCTTCCGTCGCCGTCGTGCTTGGGTGCCGTCGAAGGAGCCGCCGCTGGAAGAGGAGGGTTAGCTGGATGCTACCATCACCAACATCACGGAATATACGCAGAGTAGAGGAAGAAAGGATCCTCACCGCGCCAGGTTGTCGTTCTGTGATCAGAAGCTGTTGCCGTCAGAAAGCTCATCTGCGGTGAGAGAGAGAGTTCACGAAGGTTGGAACCATTGTCCTTTGCTTAGCCACTGTTTCTGCTACTGTTTACGTTGGCTCAGCCATTACCGCCACTGGAGCTGCTCGGAAACCCTGTTGTTGTTGCTCCATTATTTTATTGTAAGCTATCTGTAGTTCCAATTCTATTGAACTCATTTCCATTTCCGACTCCATTGAATTTGAACTCTCTATTTTGTTGCCACCGTGGTTACTACTGCGAGAGTGAAGAATGAATCGAAAATAATGCTGCTGCCGTTGATCGGAGATGCCAAACTATTGCTGCTACTACTTTGAGATGATATGGCTGCTATTAAGGTTGTTGTTCATGAGTGCAGCATTCCCAATTTCTATGGATTTCGACACTTTGAGGTAGGGGATTTAACATTTTTAATATAGAATGCCTACAAAGTTATTTGGATAAGTGCAAATGGTTAACAATGGTTAAGAATTTCTTAATTGACATGAATGATTTGAAATGCATTTGAAATTAGTTAGTTTTTGTGATTATTCAGAGCTGTGATTGAATTTAGATGCTGTTGTGAATAATGATTAATTTAGTATAGTTTATTAAATTGAAATATGCCGAGTTAATTATTGAAAAGTTGTGGTATGGATAACTGATGAATTGAGTTTTGATTATTGTTGTGAATGTAATTAGTTTTGTTGTTATGAGAGACTAATTGATAGAAATAAGCTTGGTTTGAGGTTGTGAAATTTGGAGTAAGTTTGATGATGTTTTCGTGCTTCAATTGGATTATTGAATTCAGGTTAAGGCTGCGAATGTCTTTGGGCTTTGTTGTGAGTGTTTGAAGTTGTAATTGATATTGTTTTCTCTGATATGGATGGAATTGTTGAAAAGTTCTGACTCTATGTGATTATACTGAATTAGTTGAGTTGTGTGGCTGAAATTATGATTGGAATGATTGAGATTTTTGATTGGAACTTTGGTTGAATTTGTTGATTTTGTAAGATTGAATTATAAATTGTTTGATGAGAGATTATTGTGATTTCGGTATTTTGATGGGACAAATTGAAACTATTACTGTTGAGTTGGTTTATTGTAATGGGTTTAGTTAGTGATTAATTGAAGTTGGGGTTAAGGAATAATTGGAAGATTGAATCTTAAAATGTTGAACTAATTGCTGAAAATCTGATTTTTGAAATTAAAAGATGACTTTGGAAGTGAATCAGTTATTCAATGATAATCGAAATGCTATGAGAGTAAAGGCTGAGTAAACTATAATTAAAGTTGTTGGGACTCAATTTTGAGAAGTTTGAATTAACTATAGAACTAGTTATGATTTTTCAAAGTAAAAATGTAAAACTTGATTTTCTGCATTACTTTTAAATGAAGCCGGAGACTTTGAAAATCTATAATTAATTCTGTGATGATCGGAATTTCATGGGACTAAGTCTGGATTAAGCTTTGGAATATTGGAAGCTGGACTAGTAAATTTGAGGCTTTTTCATTAAGTTTATGATTTATGGTAAATTTTTTAATTAGGAATGCCAAATCTGGTTTTCTGCAGGACGCTTAAGACAGCAGCAACTTGTTTCCTCTATTAAAAATTCTCCAGTTTGAATTTTGAAATGGAACCAATTTTAAAGAAAACTCTGGTCCTAGTACTTTAATTTCATAAAAATTTCGAATTGTTAGAGTTTTGGTTTTAAAGATATGGATTTTTAAAGTAAGATGTATTATGCAGTAAAAATCAGGTTTTGTTTTCTAAATCAGTAACTTTAAGCCTTTATAATTTCTAATTCTGGAATGATATTGAGATGTAACCAATTGGAGGTGAAAGTTGAGTATGTTTAGTATATATGATTTAAATTTCAGGGTTTTCCATGTTTTAATAAGTGAGTTATGGGACCTGGAAGAAGTTGTGCTCAATAATTTGTAAAACAGACTTCAGCAGAAAATTACCTAACTTCCAAGCTACGTAACTCCTTCATTAAAACTGGTATGACCCTGGAACCAATTGAGAAAGAAATTTGGATAAGTTATGTTTAACCAAATTAATTTTGAAGGTGGTTGGATTTAATTTGGATTTTATATGAAATTTCGAATGTTGTCCGCTGCTGCTGTCTTCTGGTTTTAAGACACTACAGAGCAGTCACGGTTTTGCTTATATTTCTGAAGCTAGAGCCAGCGAAAAATTGTGATTTTTGGTTTAATAGAAAGCTTAATCCGAGACGGTCGCATGGATACCAGGTTTGCATAATTCCGAATTCGTTTGATATTTTAAAAATAAAACTGAAATTAGATTGCTGATGTTTTGGTGATTACTTGGATATGGAATTTGAGAAATAGATTTTCTATATTATTATCAAATGTTTTTGAGAATATATTATTGTGGCAATTGTTGAGAAAGGTTTGATGAGATGTTGAGAAAGAGGGAACCCGTAAGGGTGGTTAAGTCCGAGTTTTAGGGGAGGTGCTGTCGAAATTTTATAAAAACCTGATGTTTTATTTGAGAAGTCATTTTAGAAAATTTGAACTTGAAAAATTATATTATTTGAGTTTTATCTAAATAAGAGAAGAATTATACTATTTTGAATTTGGAATTACCAAGAAAAGGTTTATGTTTCAAGTTTGAATTATTTAAGAAAGGAATTATGTTGAGTTTGATTCAATATGAAAAGGGTTATGATTTGGGCTTGAAATAAAGGATTACTTTTCAGGAGTTTGGTGAATTTTATAATATTTGAATCCGAATGATAAGGAGAAATGGTTTGAGCTAAAGATGTTGTAAAAGTGCAAGATGTAAAGTTTGTATAGTATGATTGAATTTGAATACATAAGTGAACAGAGAAAGAAAGAAGTACTGCATAAGAATGTCAAAGTGATGATGAATAATGAGAATGATAATGAATGATGATAATGAGAATGTGATGCACGGAAAACTTGTCTCTCAACAAATCTCCCTTCGGCAAGTGTACCGAATTTGTCGTCAAGTAAAAACTCATAATAGAGTGAGGTCGAATCCCACAGGGATTGATTGATCAAGCAACTTTAATTAGAAGAATGTTCTTGTTGAGCGAATCCAGAATTTGGGTTGAAAGTTGCAGAAAATAAAATGGCGGGAATGTAAATAACAGAAAAGTAAATGCTAGAATTAAAGGACTGGAAGTAAATGACTGAAAATAAATTGCAGAATTGTAAATGGAATGGGGGATTTGCTCATAAAAGTAAATGGCAGAAATTAAAGAGAGAATGGGTAAGATTAGAGATGGGGAGTTCATTGGGCTTAGGAGATGTTGCGATTCTCCGGATCAAGTTCATTTTCATCTATTCCTCAATCAATGCACTCATTGATCTCCTTGGCAATCTTAAGTGATTGAATTACAATTTCTTGCAATTCAATCTCTCAAATCTTGATCAATAGCCAATTCCTTGGTCAATTGCTCATGAGAAGAGATGATGTATGGTCACTGATTATACCACATGCATTTCCCAAATCAAGTATTGAGAGGGTTATAGTCACATACCCATCCAAACCCAATTTGGTCCAGCATGAGAAAGCATTTCTAGCTTGATCTCTTCATTCTTCTTTCAAGGTTCAAAAGAGATCCAAGTTTGAGTAGCTTCTCTTCCAAGATAACTACTCAATTGGATGAAGATCGAAAGCTTTCAAGTAAAATCAAGAGGAAAGATAGAAGAAGAATAATGAAAATTAGTATTGATCCATCAAATTACAACAGAGCTCCCTAACCCAATGAAAGGGGTTTAGTTGTTCATAGCTCTTGAAAATGAAAACAAAGATGGAGAATACATCCTAAAACTAGAAATTGCAAGAAAGTAAAATACAGAGAGTAGTTCTCTTCTTCCCAGCCTCCAGAACTTCTTTCTCAATTCAAAGCTACTCCTATATATACTACTCTTCTCAGCTTCTAGTGTGATTCTTCAAGTCTTGGGCCTTTGGATCTTGAGTTTGAAGCAGTTCCTTTCTTTATTTGGGCTTGGCTTTACTTGCAGAGAGAAAGTGCGAAGTGGGCGGAGACTTTAGTTCAGGACGTTAGGGGTGTTAATATTTAGCGAGAATATAACTTCGAGAACGTTAGTGACACTTAACATTGTCACTAACGTTCCAATGCACCCCTTTGCCTCACGTTAAAACCCACGTTAACTAGGTTAACGTGGCTTTTAACGTTGCCTTGTTAACCTTCAAGAACGTTAGTGACACTCAACATTGTCACTAACGTTCCAGTGTGCCCTTCTTGCTTCACGTTAAAGCCCACGTTAACTAGGTTAACGTGGCTTCTAACGTGGCCCTTGCCATCCTTCGAGAACGTTAGTGACATTCAACATTGTCATTAACGTTCCAAGGTGCCCCTAGGTCTCACGTTAGAGTCCACGTTAACTAGGTTAACGTGGCTTCTAACGTGGCCATCTTTAGCCATCCCAACGTTAGTGACAATGTTGAGTGTCACTAACGTTGGCTCATCCTTCATTCCTCATCGTTAGCTTCCATGTTAACCAAGTTAACGTGGAAGTTAACGTGACTCTTGGGGGTTGTGTGGTTGCTTCAACGTTAGTGACAATGTTGAGTGTCACTAACGTTGTCGACAACTCTTCATCCCTTACGTTAGTTCCCACGTTAACCAAGTTAACGTGGGAGTTAACGTGGTACTTTGCACCATAGGCCAACGTTAGTGACAATATTGAGTGTCACTAACGTTGGCTTCTCTTCCCCCTTTCACGTTAGAGGCCACGTTAACTGGCTTCTAACGTGGCCACTTATGAGTAATTGCCAGTGTTAGTGACAATGTTAAGTGTCACTAACGTTGGCTCAACTTCTCTTCTCCACGTTAGAGTTCACGTTAACTTAGTTAACGTGACTCTCTAACGTGGGCATTGATGGCTTTTTGAGAGTGTTATTGGCAATCACTTTTCTCATTAATCTTGCAAGTTACCTCCCCTTTTCTTGCTTCCTTTTGGTCCTGAAATCAAGCAATAAAGTGCATCAAAGCTCTAGTCCAAGTCATGAGTAATGCAACATAATATTTGTCACTAAACTTATGCAAAATCCTCATGAAATTATGTAAAATTCACAATGTATGCTTGAATCAAGGCATAAGTGAATATCTACCCAAAACTAGCTTATTTCCTAAAGAAATGCATGAAACTAACCTAAAAATAGTAAAGAAAAGGTCAGTGAAACTGGCCAAGATGCCCTGGCATCAGAATGATTATGTGATAATTTGTTGCTTGAGGCAACCCAAGAGATGTGTTTATTCATTTGTTGCGTTAAGGCAACTCCAGATATACTTGTATGATCATCTGCTGCAGTGAGGCAGTCAGATAGATAATGGTGTGATCACTAAGAACGCTTTCCTACGGTACAGATCCATATTTTATTTCTGTAAGGCAGAGGGGTTATTTCCTGCTACAGAAGTACCATGACCACCTGTTCCATTTCTGTAGTGGCAGAGGGGTTATTTCCTGTATACAGAAGGTGTGTCGGCGTACATCCCTGCAGTGGAAGATGTGTTATTTCCTGCGTGCAGTGGACCCTGTGGTGGCAGAGGGGCTATTTCCTGTACACAGGGGTATAGCCAATAGGAAAGCCTTATCCAGACAGAGGTTGCTGGATAACGTCAGGAGCGGATTAGTAACCGACAGATGAGCTCATTACCTGCACTAGGGCTAGACATGCATCATCCTTGTTTGTGCATTTGCATTTGATTGTGTTGCTTATCTTTTTTTTCCTTGTGATTGTACTATTTGTTTTGGTGACTTGCTTGTGTGTTTGATTGAATATTTTTGTTGAAGCTGTGAACTTAGTAAAGTACTGAGGAGTGATATTCGTGAATTTTGGTTCGGCTGTATTACTTATGTTGCTGGTTTATTTAGTTATTGCAATGATTGAGCGATGCTGTTTGTGGCTGATAAATTGTTAATGTGACCAATTTTATATTCTAGAATTTGTTTTGAGTTTAGAGATTTTGAAGGAGGTAATTAATTAGATAAAGTAAAACCAAAAGTATTTTCAAAAAAATTTGATAAAAATATAGCTTCTTTGAGTATGTTAATTATTTGCATGTTACTCATTACTTTTACGGCATTCTCATTCCCTACTGAGAACGTGTGGTTTGTTCTCACCCCAAAATCTTCCACCCTTTCAGTGACACAGGTTCGAAGACACAGTTTGAAGCTGCGGGTGATTATAGAATTTATTTAAGTTAAGTGTATGAGTTAATTTGCTTTCATAGAGTTCCCTCTCCCTTATTGCTTACGATTTTTATTTTATACAGAGAGATAGGACTTGTATCTGAGTTTTATTTGAAATCTTTTGTATGACGGATATTATTATTAATAATTATGTGATTATTATTATTTTGAAATGTTTGAATATGATTTTGATAATCAAAAACAAAATTTTCTGGCATTTTCCATAAAATAGAAGCGCGATACCGAACTAAAGGCTCAATATTAAATAGTTAATAAAAGAAATAGGTTAGTAACTCCTTACTTTTGGTACGATCATGACGTATTGGAAGTTGGGTCGTTACAGCTTATATTGATTTTTATTTACATCACCAAGTTGATGCATTGAAATTATGGAATTGTGAAATTGGATTGTAAGCTTACCTAGTGACATCTTTTTGTGGTTTTTAAGCTGTGGAGACCATGCTTGCTATGTGATCGATTTCACCTTATATCTCTCTTTTTCTAAGTTTCATAGCACCCACGTTCCCTACTTTTTGTCAATTAGGTGTTGCAAGCAAAAAATTCAAAGTGTGTCGTTGATTGATGTGCGGATTTCATATTTTATTTGGTTCATTGAATTCTCTTGCACATCAACCAATGTCCATTCATTATCCATTTCACAATTGCTTGATTATTGCTTGAATGCTTTTATGCTCCTTCATTACTTATTTGTTTATCTTAACCTACAAGTTTTCTTTAAGGTATCTCAAGCACACTAGAATGAGTGAAGTGCATACTTCTTTTGTGTAATGGTGAAATAAAGCTTTCAATGCTAGTGTGTGAGTTCTAGATTGTGCGCAAACCTAGAATTCGCACACTTGTTTTCATCCATGTCACACACCGATTCACTCACTTTATTTTAGTGGTCATTACCTCATTCCAACAATATATGCTTTGTTGTTTTTAAATTTACTCATCTTACTATATTCTGTTTTATATTCTTCAGGATGAGTCTCCATAAGCAAAAAGGAAAGCAGAAAAAAGAACATGTAGCAGCCGGTTGATCCACCAGTTGAAGGTGGCAATCCGTGTAGTTGCCGTACCCTCTTTTCTCATCTTTGAATGCACGGAGGACCGTGCAAACTTTTAAGTGTGGGGAGGTATGACCGAGTCCGCACTTTTTAGGTGAAACATTCTAATCCCAAACACTTTCATACTTTTAGAATTCTTAGCTGCATCTTTCTTAGTTTGTATATATTGCATCTTTCTTAGTTTATTACATTTCTTTTCATATATACATATAAGCTTAATCAAAATAATAAAGTTTTTCAAGGGATTTATTTATAGGGTATTCCAAAATTGATTTGAGTTAAGATATTTTTTTCATTGAAATTTGCTTGAACTATATTGTGGAACATAATTTTTGAGCTAGAACACACAACCTTGTGAGTTTTTGAGCCTTAATGTGTGGTTGTATCATTTCAACCACTATTTCATTCTTGTGTGTGTTGTTCTCTTTCTATGATTGTAATCTTTGATTTCTGTGATTCTTTATGTCTATTATTCTGTGTATGAATGCATCTATATGATTGAGACCTTCATTTCATTCAAGCTCACTTACCCAAATAACCTTACTCTTCTATCTACCATTATTAGCCAATTTTGAGCCAATTTTAATCCCTTTTTGATCTTAATGTTAGTACATCACTACCCCTAAGTAAAAAATAATAAATGTCCTTAATTTGGATCTTTGATTAGCTTAGGTTAGGGAGAATGTGTATCATTTAAGTGTGGAAAAATTTAGGAAACATTGGTAGAAAGAAAAAAATGGATATTTTGTATTTTTATTAAAAATCTTGGAAATCGGGTACATATTCATGCATTCAATACTTAAACCATATGCATTAGTCTCTTGTATATATTATGTTATATAATTGAAGAAAAAGAAAAAGAAAGAAAAAAAAAGAAAGAAAAAAAAGGAAAATAAAATGAAAAGAAAATAAAAAAAAGAAAGCAATAAAAATGGGACAAATGTAACCCCAAAGTAAAGTAATAAGAATAATGCATATGTGGTATAAATTGAAAGAATGCATGAGTGTGTGAAAAAGTGAAGAATGGGTAGTTAGGTTTGTATTAAAAATTGTATAGGTTGTTATGTGTGTTAGGTGAGAGTTTAAGTTAATCAAAGATTCAAATTTCAAGCTCACTTGACCATATGCATCTTTACCCTTACCCTAGCCCCATTACAACCTTGAAAAAGTCCTCATGATACTTGCATGCATGGATTTAATAATTGTTGATTGTTAGATAAAAAACAAATCTTAAGAAACAATGATTAGAGGAGAATTGAGTGAATCAACCCTAAACACTTGAGCAATTAGAGCGTATACACATCCGATGAGGGATTCGATTGCTCAATTCTATGTTTTCACCTATGATCATCTCTTTCTTGCAAGTTTGAAATTTCTATTTTAGGACTCAATTCAATTGAGGATTTGACTTGGTTGTGATTGCTTTAGCCTTTATATTTATATATGTATTCTTGGAAAATGATTTATTTTGACCAAGTAATTACATACATTTAGAGAGATTACATATAGATAGTTTGCATTGAATAAAAATTGATACCCCTTTCTTGTCTTTGTTAGGTTTAGCATGAGGACATGCTATTGTTTAAGTGTGGGGAGGTTGATATACCACAATTTTATGGTTTATCTTGTATTGAAATGAGTGAATTTTATCAACTTGTCTCACATTTATTCATTAAAATAACATAGTTTTGTGAATTTCTCCAAAATTGTGTTTAAGAGTGAAAATATACTTTTTAGGCTCTTAATTTGCTAAATTTAATTTACTTTATTTCTATTTGATGCCTTGATGTGTTTGTTAAGTGATTTCAGGCTTAGAAGGCAAATATTAGATTGAAGAAGTGAAGAAAAAGCATGCAAGTGGAGAATTCATGAAGAAATGAGGTTTTGGAGTAATTCATGGTCATGCGTACGCATGCCTTGCACGTACGCATGCTGTGGGATTTTGTCATGTCGTGCGTACGCATGTCTCATGCATACACATGACATGAAGCACGTGATTCACTTATGAAAAACGTGGCTGGCGATTTCTAGACCTTCTCAAGCCCAAATCCAACTCATTTATGAAGTATTTCATGCAATTCTCAAGAAGGATCAAGGGGCAAGGAGGAAGTAGAGTTAGTTTAGGTTTTTATCATGTTTTAAGGTATTTTCTAAATAAAGAAGCTCACTATTCTCTCTAAAATTTAGGATTTTTAGTTTAAATTCTCCTTAGATTTAGGTTTCAATCCTGTTCTATTTTAGTTTTCTTTATATTTTCTTATTCTAGCATCTTGATTTACTTAATCCTTCTTGTTAGTTCCTTTATTTTGGTTAATTTTGGTTATGAACTCTCTTGTTGAATTCCAATTTTCTTTAATGTAATTAATGTTTTTCATGTTATTAATGCTTAATTGAATTCTTGTTATTGCTTTCTTAAGTTTGGTAGATATAGATTTTATTATTTAAACAATTTATGATGCTTCATTTGTGTGCCTTCTAAGTGTTTGATGAAATGTTTGTTTTAGTTTTAGAGTAGATATTTTGTGTTCTTAGCTTAGGTTGGTAACTTGGGTGACCTTAGGTTACTAATGTCCAAGTTGATTGATAATTTGGAGATCTTAATTGGTCTTATTTCATTTACGCTAGTCTTTCACTAAGTTAGTTAGTGAGTTGGCTAGGACTTATGGACTAGGATTAGATAAGCCCATTTGACTTTTCTCCGATCTTGAGGATGACAAAGTGGGTTTGCTCTTGTAATTATCATGTTGTGGTTAGTAACAAGGATAGTGATCCTTGACCATCAACCCTTGTCAAGACCTTTATACCATTTGAGTTTCCTTTCCTTTGTTAGTTAATTGCCATTTACTTTCTTGCTATTTAATTTCGTGTCAATTCTTGTCTCACCCCTAACTCCCTCAGAGCCAATAATTGAGCACTCGATTGTAATTCCTAGGGAGAATGACCTGGAATTCTACTCCCGGTTATTTTGGTTTGTATTATGACAACTTTTTAAACTTTGATTGAAAGTTAATTATTAGTTTGGAGTATGGTTGCAACAAAATTCTATTGAGAAATTCTAGACCGGCATTAATCCTCCGTCAAGTTCTTAAATACGAAGAACCTTGTCGAAAGGTGGAAATGGAAGATGCTTGCCAAGAGGTGGAGGTAGTCAAAGAACAACACAAGGGAGTGAAACTTGCACGAACGTTGGAAACATCCCTTCCTAAGTCTCTATCATCCATTACATCATTCAACTGGGTAAAATTTATATCTCTTAGATTTCTTATTTCGCTTGAATATAGTTTGCTTGAAATGGATGGTCAACTTATGGCTCTATATGGATTCAAGAGCGAAATAGGGATGGTTAGTGGTTGGAAACATAATTCTCGAATCATTATGGTTGGATCATCAAGGTTTAAGCTCAATGGTTGGTGTAGAGCTCAATTGAGTAGGTTTAGGAGGATATTTGGGTGCTTGAGTGAGGATTCCGAGGCCATACCACCCGGATGAAACTATGGTAATCAACAAGAAGACGGGTGCAAAAATAAGGTTTGGGACCCTAGAATACAATTTGGGAATCAACAACTTTGGAGTCTTGTCACTTGTTTAAATTTTCTTGAGAGCTTTGTGCACATAATTTGAGATTCTGGTAGACATTAGATGTGCAAGCATTAGTGGGGATTCAAGGAAGAATTCAAGCATAAGCCACCATAGCAAGGGCATCCCCAATTGTCTAACTTAAAGACAATAAACAAAAGTGCTAGGGGGAGATACCGCACCGTGGATGCGCTGCAAGGGCAAAGAGTCGGCTACATCATCATCGACTTCTGCAGGCATTATCTACCTTGAATCGGATTGGTAAGAACCCTAGGCTTGAACTTTGTGTGATTGGAGATTAGGATTACCTAGCAGGTTCATGTGGTTTTACATAGTTTCTATTTAGAATTATTGCCTGCTGAGAACCCCATAAGGGATGATCTCATCCATTTCGGGAATTATTACATTTCAGATGCAGGTCCCAACGCTTCTCAATGAGTGGGAGGTTTATTTGGAAGGAAAGCGAAGAAGGCCTTTTATTCCGCTTTGATTTTAGACTCTCTCATTCTTTTGGAAATATTTATATTATGCACTTGTTTTTAAGACTTGCATTTAGTGGCTTATGATATATTTTGGAGAGATAGGTTATATATATATATATATATATATATATATATATATATATATATATATATATATGTCGCTTTACTCTTATTCTTCCTTCAAGTTTTTAATTATCTACATTATCCGACGCGCTTATATTTACCATCGAGTGTGAATGATGGGCGAATTATCTTTTATACGAGTTTTAAATCTTTTCACAGGCTTCTATTATAATATTCCTTTCTATATATATATATATGTATTTATATCTTAACCTTGAGTCGTAGCACCAAACCATAATTGAATTATGACTTAAGCATAAGGCAATAAATGGTAGGGTGTTACGTTCTGTCTATTATGGTACATAGGTATAGAGTTCGGAGATAGTTTTAGGATAAATAAGTCCTTGGGTGACAAGACGACACCGTCTTGGTATCTGCCTTTACTTTTCAAATTCAACGCAATCACTGTTACAACGCTATTATTGTAATTTCTGTGAGAGCTTGAGAGAGGTATTGAGCAGTGTTCCATGACCAGTGAAGAAGCTTCATCCAGCACACAACAAGTCCCACTGTCATCGACAATTAAATGCATGGAAGGTGAATGGGAGAAAAATGATCTTACTACGATGTGCAAATACTGAGTGTATGTTATTTTGTCAAAGTCGAGGACACTAACGAACCCTAACAGATTGTTCCTCGAATTCCCATTCTATATATAAGGTAAGACGGTGATTTTGTTTTATTGATTTTGATTATATGATTTTCTTCATAAAATTTTAGTTCTGATGAGGAACTTGTAATTGAAAATTCTCGGCCACTACCAGTTCTTCGTATGGCTGGATGACCATATTGTAACAATAGGGGGCAAAGACAATTCAATGTTTGATATTGAGGTTGATGATGTCAAAGTGCATTTTAGGAAGAAAAAAATAGAACAGAGATTAGTTGATTTGGAGAAGAAGTTATTGTAGCTAGAGAGCAAGAAAAATGTTAACATGTTGTATATTGTTGTTATAGTTTTTACTATAATATTTACAGCTATTATGCAAGAAAGTGTTGAAAAGTGGAATAGCAAGTCATGGAAAATGCTATAATGGAGTCTGAGATTAGCTCCTAAAATTTGTATTCTTTTTCAGACAAAAATGATGTATTGAATGATGCTATGTTCGACAAAATGAAAGAGAATGTTTGTAAAGCTACAAAACTAAATTAGATAATAACATAAATCATCCACATATAATTAACTAAGTCTAAAGAGATATTAATCCCATCAGAAGTACTCTAAACATGAATTTGGGTAGCCACTATTGGCTTCACAGAATGCGTGTCACATTTTTTTACCAAGAAAATCATAAATCGAAATTGGTTGTTAGCATCCTGTGCCATTGCTGAAAGTAATTGTCCACCGTAATAAGTCTTGAGAAATACTCCATCCAAATGAAGTTGTGGTCTGAATCCATTCTTAAACCCAAGTTTGCAAGTCTCCAAACATATATATAGGGGATGTATTTTATTAGAATGAGATTTTTATATAAGAATATGAGAAATAAGATTCTTTGTTGGAAAAAGTCTTGATAGCAAAGGATAAGTGTGGCAATGACTTCTTCTAGTGGTTACAACTAGAAAAAATAACTCCAATATTTGGAAGGGAATCTGCTCAACTTGGGAAAAAAGTTATACGATTTGGCATATTGGAGATAGCCAAAGCATCAACTTTTAGATGCATAATTTGGAGCCAAGGATGGGAAACCCTGCGAACTAGACTAACCAGGAATTAACAGATTCTGATTTGTATCCAAATCTCACTGATTTCCTTCTGTTTTAGGTGGATGAGATGTTAACAAGCTCAACCAATGGTTGCTAGAAGATATTACTATGAGTATTTTAGTGCTATCCCCACTTTTTCCTTGGAACGGCCCAAATCAAATTGTGTGGGTACTAACTCAAGACGGAGCTTTTAGTATCAAAATGGTGTATCAATTCTTGTGTGGTGAGGCTAACACCCAGAATGAACTTTCAAGCTTGTGTGCAATTAGAAAGGCCTTAAATGGATCAGAACATTCCTATGGTTATTGTCCCATGATGCTATTTTAACTAATGATGAGCATTGTAAAAGACATTTGGCTAGTGTCCTAGTATGTCCAAGATGTAATCAGTATATCAAGGATGCCATCATGTGATTCGTGACTGCAACTTTGCTAGGAATATTTAGAATGCTCGGTATCATCAGAATCACGTTCTTGAATTCTAGAACCTTGGCCTCAGAGAATGAATCGTTGCTAATCTTTCTAGTAACCGTGATTGGGAGGTTCTTTTTAGCGCTACTGGTGCACGAAATTAAACTCACACAATTGAACCAGGCAAGTACACCGAGTCATCCAAATAATACCTCAGGTAAGTGAGGGTCGAATCCCACAAGGATTGCTGGATTGAGCAAGCTGTGGTTATCCTGCAGATCTTAGTTAGGGGAATAGAAAGGTAGTTTTGATTACTATAGGTGCATAAACAAACAATAACAGAAGCAAAAAATAGATAGAATAAAGACAGTAATTAGCAGTAGTTAAGGATTTCGAGGTGCTTCTTCTGAATTAACACGTCATACTCTCTACTTCAACGATGAATGATTCCTTCAATAGTAAGGCTGTAAGTGATTAAGCCATAGGTCATGGTCATTAATCTCCTCAGGTCCAGACCAAACATCTGAATGGACTAGATCAATCTGGGAGAGGGTGAAGCGTGATGAGCAGATATTTTATACGCTTTTTTGCATTAGTTTCATATTGTTTTAGTTATGTTTTGTTTAAGTTTCATTATATTTTCATAGGTTTTAGTGAAAAATTCACATTTTCGGATCCTACTTTGAGTTTTTGTGTTTTCTGATGATTTCAGGTAATTTTTGGGTGAAATTGAGGAGTTTTGGCAAAGTCTGATTCAGAGGCAAGGAAAGCGTAGCAGATGCTGTCAGATTCTGACCTCTATGCACTCAAACGAGAATTTCTGGAGCTACAAAGATCCAAATGACGCGCTCTCAATGGCGTTGGAAAGTTAACTTCTAGATATTTCCAGTAATATATAATGGTCTATATTTTTCTTCAAAGGAGCCTGCCCATATTGGGCGTTGAAAGCCCAAGAACTAACTGCTATCTGGTGTTCAACGCCCCAAAGGAACTCAAGCCAGCGTTGAACGCCCAAACACCCCCTTTGGGGCGTTCAAACCCACCAAGAAGCATAAGGCAGCATGGATCAACCCCCTAATGGGCGTTCAACACCCATTCCTCAAGTTGGACGCCAAGCTCAGCCCTAGTACTCAACCAAAGTGGGTCCAAGAGTAGACTTTCACACCTTTAGTCTAGTCTATCATACTTTTGTACTCCTTAGTTATGAGATTAGTATAAATAGAACAAAGATCACATTTGTTGAGGACTTTTGATCTTTTCTCCCTTTGCACGTTTTACTATTACTTTCTGTAAGCTATGAGCTACTAAACCTCCTAAGTTAGGGTTAGGAGCTCTGCTGATTCTCATAGATTAATAATATTACTGTTATATTTCAATATGTCTGATTCTATTCTCTTATGCATTCTTGTTCTTCATCTCATGAATTGAGGATGACATGTGACATTCATCCTCGTTCTATTTGGGTTCCGTGCGGTCCTGACCCCATTGCGAATTCCAAGAGCATACCTGGGCAAATTTGGATATGTGACATAAAATCCCATTGACTGTGGGTTATTGAGGTCTCTGTGGCATTAAGGCTAGAGTCATAGAAGCACCATTCCCTGATCCGGAAGATCCGACCTTATTTGTGGCGTTTTGAGTGGGATCGCAAAGGGGAGTGGATTGCTTAGGTCTTCACCTTCGGCCAAAGTGGGAAGCCATAAGTTAACTTGATGAGAGGACATGAGTTGCTTGGATATGGTGGGCTACTATGGTTTAGAAGAGATTAACTTGATGAGAGGACATGAGTTAATCACGTATGGCTGCCATTGAAGGAATCATTCATTATTGAAGTAGACAGTAAGAAAAGTTAATCCGGAAAGAATACGCATCTTCGAAGCCTTAACTAAATCTCTATCACTATTTTTATACCAACCTGGTATTTCATTCTATATTATTTTATTTACGCTTTCAAACAAACAACCATCTTTTCTAATCGCCTGACTAAGATCTACATGATAGCTATTGCTTGCTCAATCCAACAATCTCCGTGGGTTTCGACCCTCACTCACCTAGGATATTACTTGGATAACCCGGTGCACTTGCCGGTTCATCTGTGCAAAACTTGCGGAGTTCAATTTCGCGCAGCAAGTTTTTGGCGCCGTTGTTGGGGATTGTTCGAGATTGACAGACTACCAGACTATCTTGTTGCTTAGATTAGGTACTTTTTACAAATTAAAGGAGCAAACAAACCATAACTTACTCTTTTAATTGTGTTTCTTGTTTTCTTTTTCAAAAAATTTTTAAAAACCTTTTCTTTTGTTTGAGTCTTGTGTTAATATTTAACTTTAGTGTCTTTTTGGTGTCTTGGTTTTTCTTTCCTTTAATATTTTGAAAACTTCCTATTATTGTTCTTTCTTAGTGTTCGAATTGTTCTTGCTATTTTTCTTTGTTTGATCTTCAAATTTTTAAGTTTGGTGTCCTTTTGTGTTTTTCCTCCAAAAATTTCGAAAATAATAGCCTTTGATTTCAAAAATTTTAAGTTTGGTGTCTTTTTGTGTTTGTCTTTTTAAATTTTTCAAAATAAAAAATTCAATTTTCAAATTATCTTGTTATCTTTTTCAATTTTTTATCTTTCTGTAAAATTCAAAAATCCTATCTTATCTTATTTTAAATTCTTAATTTTAAAATTAATTTCAAAATTTAAAATTCAAATTTTAAATTTCAAATTATCTTATTTTCATTTAAGAAAGGTGAAGGATTCATGGAATCATTCATAGCTTTAAGACATAGACACTAAACACTAATGATCATGTAACAAAGACACAAACATAGACAAAACATAAAGCATAGAATTCGAAAAACAGAAAAATAAGAACAAGGAAATTAAAGAACGGGTTCACCTTAGTGATGGCGGCTAGTTCTTCCTCTTGAAGATCTTATTGAGTGCTTGAGCTCCTCTATGTCTCTTCCTTGCCTTTTTTGCTCCTCTCTCATGGCCTTTTGGTCCTCTCTGATTTCATTAAGGATAATGGAGTGCTCTTGGTGCTCCATCCTTAGTTGCCCCATGTTGGAACTCAAATCTCCTAAGGAGGTGTTGAGTTGCTCCCAATAGTTGTGTGGAGGAAAATTCATCCCTTGAGGTATCTCAGGGATTTCTTGATGAGGGACTTCCTCATGCTCTTGTTGAGGTCCATGAGTGGGCTCTCTTATTTGCTCCATCCTCTTTTTAGTGATGGGCTTGTCTCCTTCAACGAGGATGTCTTCCTCTATGACAACTCCAACTGAATTGCATAGGTTACAGATGAGATGAGGGAAGGCTAACCTTGCCAAAGTGGAGGGCTTGTCCGTCACCTTGTATAGTTCTAGAGGTATGATCTCATGAACTTCCACTTCCTCTCCATTCATGATACTATGGATCATGATAGCCCGGTCTATTGTAACTTCAGACCGGTTGATAGTAGGAATGATAGAGCATTGGATGCACTCCAACCATCCCCTAGCCACAGGTTTGAGGTCAAGCCTTCTTAGTTGAACCGGCTTGCCTTTGGAGTCTCTCTTCCATTGAGCTCCTTCCACACATATGTCCATAAGGACTTGGTCCAACCTTTGATCAAAGTTGACCCTTCTAGTGAAAGGGTGAGGATCTCCTTGCATCATTGGCAAGTTAAATGCCAACCTCACATTTTCCGGACTGAAATCCAGGTAATTCCCCTGAACCATTGTGAGCCATTTCTTTGGTTTTGGGTTCATACTTTGATCATGGTTCTTAGTGATCCATGCATTAGCATAGAACTCTTGAACCATTAAGATTCCGACTTGTTGGATGGGGTTGGTGAGAGCTTTCCAACCTCTTCTTTGAATCTCACGTCGGATCTCCGGATATTCACTCTTTTTGAGCATGAAGGGGACCTCGGGAATTACCTTTTTCTTGGCCACAACTTCATAGAAGTGGTTTTGATGGACCTTTGAGATGAATTTCTCCATCTCCCATGACTCAGAGGTGGAAGCAATTGCCTTCCCTTTCCTTTTTCGAGAGGTTTCTCCAGCCTTAGGTGCCATTAATGGTTATGGAAAAACAAAAAGCAGAGCTTTTCCCCACACCAAACATAAAAGGTTTGCTCGTCCTCGAGCAAAATAAGAAAGAAAGGAGTAGAAGAAGAAAAAATGGAGGAGATGGGGGTATGTGTTAGATTAGGCCAGGGGGGTAGTAGTGTGTATGATGTGTGAAATTGAATGTGGTGAGGAAGGGTATTTATAGGGTAAGAGAGAGGGGGAATTCGTGTAAGGGGGTTGGGTTTGGGAGGAAAATGTTTTGATTTAAATGGTGAGGTAGGTGGGGTTTATGATGAATGGATGTAAGTGGTGAAGAGATTATGGTGAAGAGGGTAGGATTTGATAGGTGAATGGTATTTAGGGAAGAGGTATTGATGAGATTGGTCAAGGGTATTTAGGGAAGAGTGTTATGGAGAGGTGTGAAGAGGAGAGAGAGTGTTATAGAGAGGTGTGAAGAGGCGAGAGGGTGTTATGGAGAGGTGTGAAGAGGAGAGAGAATGAGTTGGGGTAGGTGGGGATCCTGTGGGATCCACAGATCCTGAGGTATCAAGGAATTCTGCTCCTTGCAGCTTTCTGGTGTTTAAACGCCCTCTGTGTGCCATTTCTGGCATTTAACGGTAACTCTGCTACCTTTTCTGGCGTTAAACGCCAGGCTGATGCCCATTTCTGACGTTTAACGCCAGCTAAACACCAGACACCCTTTTCTGGCGTTTAACGCCAGTCTGGCTGCCAATTCTGGCGTTTAACGCCCAGAATACTGCCAGACTGGGCGTTAAACGTCCATTCTGCTATCCTTACTGGCGTTTAAATGCCAGTAAGCCTGTCCTCCAGGGTGTGCTGTTTTTGATGTTATTTTTTTATTTTGCTTTAATTCTGCAAGTGTTTTTATCACTTCACATGATCATCAACCTAAAGAAAATATAAAATGACAATGGAATATAAATAAATATAATTAAATAACATTGGGTTGCCTCCCAATAAGCGCTTCTTTAATGTCAATAGCTTGACAGTGAGCTCTTAGAGAGCTTCATAAAGATTCAGAGCTTAATGGTGGCCTCCCAACACCAAACTTAGAAGTTGAGTGTGGGGGCTCTGTTTTACTCTGTATTGAGAGAAGCTTTTCATGCTTCCTCTCCATGGTTATAGAAAAAGATCCTTGAGCTTTAAACACAAGGTAGTCCTCATTTAATTGAAGGACTAACTCTCCTCTGTCCACATCAATCACAGCTCTTGCTGTGGCTAGGAAGGGTCTTCCAAGGATGATGGATTCATCCTTATCCTTCCCAGTGTCTAGGATTATGAAGTCAGCAGGGATGTACAGGCCTTCAACTTTCACTAAGACATCCTCTATAAGTCCATAAGCCTGTTTCATTGATTTGTCTGCCAACTCTAATGAGATTCTTACAGCTTGTACCTCAAAGATCTCTAGTTTCTTCATTACAGAGAGTAGCATGAGGTTTATTCCTGGCGCCAGGTCACACAGAGCCTTCTTAAAGGTCATGGTGCCTATGGTACAGGGTATTAAGAACTTTCGGGGATCCAGTTCTTTCTGAGGTAAATTTAGTTGAACCAAAGCATTCAGTTCATTGATGAGCAATGGAGGTTCATCCTCCCAAGTCTCATTACCAAATAACTTGGCATTCAGCTTCATGATTGCTCCTAGATATTGAGCAACTTGCTCTTCAATAATATCTTCATCCTCTTCAGAGGAAGAATACTCATCAGAGCTCATGAATGGTAACAGTAAGTTCAGTGGAATCTCTATGGTCTCTGTATGAGCCTTAGATTCCTTTGGTTCCTCATTAGGGAACTCCTTGGTGGTCAGTGGATGTCCAGTAAGGTCTTCCTCACTGGAAATCACTGCCTCTTCCTCCTCTATAGGTTCGTCCATCTTGGGTATATTGATGGCCTTGCACTCTCTCTTTGGATTCTCTTCTGTATTGATTGGGAGAATACTAGGAGGGATTTCAGTAACTCTTTTACTTAGTTGACCCACTTGTGCCTCCAAATTTCTAATGGAGGACCTTGTTTTAGTCATAAAACTGAGAGTGGTTTTAGATAGATCAGAGACTATGGTTGCTAAGTCAGAGAGGCTCTGCTTAGAATTCTCTATCTGTTGCTCAGAAGATTATGGAAAAGGTTTGCTATTGCCAAACCTATTTCTCCCACCATTATTATTATTGAAGCCTTGATTAGGCTTCTGTTGATCATTCCATGAGAAATTTGGATGATTTATCCATGAAGGATTATAGGTGTTTCCATAGGATTCTCCCATGTAATTCACTTCTTCCATTGTAGGATTCTCAGGGTCATAAGCTTCTCCTTCAGAGGAAGCTTCTTTAGTACTGCCGGATGTAGTTTTTATTCCAGTCAGATTCTGAGAAATCATATTGACTTGCTGAATCAATATTTTATTCTGAGTCAATATTACATTCAGAGTATCAATCTCAAGAACTCCTTTCTTATGAGTCATCCCATTATTCATAGGATTTCTTTCAGAAGTATATATGAACTGGTTATTTGCAACCATTTCAATGAGTTCCTGGGCTTCTGCAGGCGTCTTCTTCAGATGAAGAGATCTACCAGCAGAGTGATCCAAGGACATCTTGGATAATTCAGACAGACCATCATAGAATATACATAGGATGCTCCATTCTGAAAGCATGTCAGAAGGACACTGAAAGAACTGAAGATTAATGGTTTAGAAGTTATAGTAAACTCTTGTTGCAAGTATAGTTACTAAACCAAGCAATCAACCTTTCTTACAAACGTTTTGGTTGTCACGAGTAACAAACCCTTAAACAAATTGATAACCGAAGTATTTAAACCTCGGGTCATCTTCTCAAGGAACTGCAGGGAAGTATGTTCTTATTATTGGTTATAAAGATTGTAAATTGGGGTTTTTCAGATGAGGAACAAGTAATTTAAATTGCAATTGAAATAAGTAAAAGACTGTAAAGTAAATAAATAACTGTAAAATAAACTTTTGGTAAGGTATGAGAAATTAGAAGTCCTATCCTAGTTATCCTTATCAATGATGATGAAGATTGAATCTTAATTCCACTCAATTAGTCTTTACTTAAAGTAAAGAAAGATCAAGTGACTAATTAGTTTGATCTTCAAATCCTAGTTAATCCCTAAGGAAAGATTGGGATTATTGAAGTTCAATTCAATTAGCAAAGATAAAAATTATCAATCATGTTTGAGTTTGATAACTCTTGAGTTACTGATTTCTTAGCCAAGACCAAAAGGGGAAAGATAAATCAACTAGAATAAAAAATGTCTTCAGATTGGAAACAACAGTAACATAAATAAAAGAAAGCAATCATAAACTGAAATACCTCAATTAACATTAAATTAAAAGAGTAATCTGTAACATAGAAGAATTCATAAACTAAATTAAGAGGACAAGTAATTAAAAAGGATGAGAAGAAGTGAGTGGAGGTAGGTGGGGATCCTGTGGGGTCCACAGATCCTGAGATGACCCGGTGGGGTCCACAGATCCTGAGATGATCCTGTGGGGTCCACAGATCCTGAGATGATCCTGTGGGGTCCACAGATCCTGAGGTGTTCAAGGATTTACACCCTTGCACCAAATTAGGCATGTAAAATGCCTTTGCACACAACTCTGGGCGTTCAGCGCCAGGTTGGTGCCCATTTTGGGCGTTCAACGCCCATTTGTTGGCCATTTCTGGCGCTGAACGCCAGAACCATGCCTGTTCTGGGCGTTCAGCGCCCAAACACTGCCCATTTTGGGCGTTCAGTGCCAGAACCATGCTCTGTTCTGGCGTTGAACGCCAGGCAGGTGCTTCCTCCAGGGTGTGATTTTTCTTCTGCTATTTTTGATTCCGTTTTCAATTTCTATATTTATTTTGTGACTCCACATGATCATGAACCTATAAAGACATATAACTAAGAAAAATATTATTAGATAAATAAAAATTGGGTTGCCTCCCAACAAGCGCTTCTTTAATGTCAATAGCTTGACAGTGGGCTCTCATGGAGCCTCACAGATGTTCAGAGCATTGTTGAAACTCCCCAACACCAAACTTAGAGTTTGGATATGGGAGTTCAACACCAAACTTAGAGTTTGGTTGTGGCCTCCCAACACCAAACTTAGAGTTTGACTGTGGGGGCTTTGTTTGACTCTGCTTTGAGAGAAGCTTTTTCTGCTTCCTCTAGTTTTTGATCCCTTTCTGGCGCTGAACTCCAGAATTGGGCAGAGAGCTGGCGTTGAACGCCAGTTTGCATCCTCTAAACCTGGGCAAAGTATGGACTATTATATATTTCTGGAAAGCCCTGGATGTCTACTTTCCAACGCAAGTGGAAGCGCGCCATTTTGAGTTCTGTAGCTCCAGAAAATCCAGTTTGAGTGCAGGGAGGTCAGAATCCAACAGCATCAGCAGTCCTTCTTCAACCTCTGAATCTGATTTTTGCTCAAGTCCCTCAATTTCAGTCAGAAAATACCTGAAATCACAGAAAAATACATAAACTCATAGTAAAGTCCAGAAATGTGAATTTAACATAAAAACTAATGAAAACATCCCTAAAAGTAACTAGATCCTACTAAAAACATACTAAAAACAATGCCAAAAAGCGTATAAATTATCCACTCATCACTCACCTAACATACATATTTTGTAAAGTAAAGCTTCTTTACCTATTTTCCCATATTTTCCCCACTTTTTATGTTACATGCTCATGCATTAGTTTTAATTTTGTCCTATGTGCATTTGATTTATCTTGCATTTGGGGAGTTCTTTTGTATCCCCTTTATTCAAAAACTGAATTTTTTTTATGCACATGGTAATTCAATTATTTTGATTTCACATGAGCATGCTTCCCAAAATTTTTATTTTGAATTATTTTATTCTTTTTAACTTTCTACCCTTTGTTTTTATCATCCATGTTCCCAATAGGTTTCCCACACTTTAAACAATACACTTTCTATCTTAAGCTAACCAAGGATTCAACTTGGGATTTTTATTTTATTTTTCTGCTTAAGGCTAGTAATGTGGTTATAAAATAAGAGGGGAATTAAAGGCTTAAGGGGGCTAACAAGGGTGATGTAAAAGGTAGGCTAATTCGGGAATAGTAAGCTAGAATCAAACAATGGCCTCAATCACTTTCTTGGTATGTATCTATATTCTATAATCGGACATATAGATTAAAACAAAGTAAAGAACATCAAAATAAAAAACAAGGGCGGAACACACAGGAATAAAATATTATGGTTTAAATGTAACCATACAATTAAGCTCAAAACTCACAGTTGTGTGTTCTCTAACTCAAAAATCATATATCAGTTATATATGTCATGCAAGTAAAAATTAAGAGTTTCCATTATTTTCAATGTAATTCTTAAGGTGGCTCTAAAGTTTTAGAGTTTCTTCTTGATGAAATGTTGTTAACTAACTAACATGCAATGCTATATATACAAGGTGTGGGTTATTTTTATTCTGCTCAAGTCTCTAGTTTACTTCCTTTTTATTTTTTTCAATTTAAACTAAGTTATCTTATGCTAAAAAGGGTAAACTATACTAATTAATCCACATTTTCTATAACTAATAAGTTAGAATTGCAACTAAACTAACTAGCTAAAATATGAACTAAGGTGCAAAATGCAGAAATAGAGTAAAAATACATGAAAATAGCAATGTATAAGTACTGAGAAAATAAAAATAAAAATAAAAGAGAAAAATACAGAAAAATAGCAAAATAAAATAAAAAGAGTCTGTAGTGGTTCACCAAAAAATATGCCAGAGATGGCGACCTCCCCACACTTAAAATGAAGCATCGTCCCTGATGCTCACTCAAGCAGGGTGTGAAGGGGTGTCATCATTGGAAGGGTGGGTAGCTGGAGTCTCTGTGGTGGTGGTCTGAGGATCTGCCTGCTGCAGAAGAGGTGCTGACTGAATAGGGATCTCTGGGTCAGAAGCCTGAATCTGATGCGGGGCCTCCTGCTATGATGCAGCCTGCTCTGTGCCTGCCTGCGCAGCCTCTCTCTGTGGATGGGTCTCTGCCTCGTGGTCATCCGCCTCCTCCTCAGATGGCTCGGATGGTGTGTCAGGCTCGGAGGGGATGTCGCTGCCAGAACGGATCATCAGCTTCAGGTGCTCATAGCATTGCCTGCTATGACGCTCAGATCTCTCATATCGCCACCGGTTGCGGCGCTCTATCTAGTCTAGCTGCCGAAACAGGCGGTGCACTAAGTGATAAACTGGCTCTGAGGCAGGTGGAGGTGCAGTGGTGGTAGCAGGGGTAGCTATAGAGGAAGAGGGGCCGGCAGATGGTGTGGCTGTCTCATCAGTAGGAGTGAGGAATGGAAGTCTGTAGCCCAAAGCCAGAAAGTTCCTGCTGTGAGGTATAATTTTCTTGCATTCTGCAGCAAGTGGCTTTTCATCAGCATCCTCCCAAGGCACGTTAGCTCGACGGCCAATTTTTTAATCAGATATGGAAAGGGGAGAGTGCCTCGGACGTGGACCCTGGCCATGTAGTACCGAATGAAGCGTGGCAGGTACAAGTCCTTACCCTCCATCACACACCATAGGAGGGTGATCATAGCAGTAGGTAGCTCCGTCTTGTGAGTACTCGGCATAATAAAGTTGCTTAGGATCTGATGCCATAGCCGAGCCTCATCGTTCAAGTAGATCCGCTTAATTCTCATGGTGGTGTTTTGACCCATGATCCATGGAACGGTCGGGTCAAGGGCTATCCTGGTCTTGACTGCATCCCAATCAAACTTCATGAAGTGCATGTCCTCCTCATCCTGTTGATAACCATCTGGCTGATCGAATTTAGGCAGGAGCATCAGAACATCCTCTATGGCCTCTTCAGTGACCAGTATCTGCTTCCCTCTTAGGTTTACTGCATCTAGGGAAGTTTTGAAGTAATTGCAGTAAAATTCCCTTACCCAAGATGCATTGACCTCAGTCAGGTTTCTCTCCAGGAAGAACCAACCTCTTTGTTTGATCTGATCAGAGGTGTATTTCTGGAGTTCTTCTGGGATCTTCAGAGTCCTCTCCAGGTACAGGTTTCTGGAGGTTGTAAACACCGGATACTTCAGCTCCCAGTATCGGTTTGCAAACTTAATGGGATCAGTAGCAGGGAGTAGCTGGTCAGCCTTCTCCTGTGGGGTAAAGTGTTTCTCCCGCCAGGAGTCATCATGCATGATGTCTAGGATGGACATGGAGCATTCACCTCTTTTCTGTTTGCCAGTTGTTGTCTTTCCTTTTCCCTTTCTTTGGGTGTTAGACATCCTGAAAAATAGGAAACTAGGATATAATAAAAACAAGAAAACAGGTAGGCAATTAATCAAAAGAAGCACATAATGGCAAAGGAGCAGTAGAAAAATGAGTTAAGTAAATGTGCATTAAGGATTGTATAGGAGTTAGAAAACTGAGAAGAGAAATCCACAATCCAAAATGTAATAGAATTCATGTTAATTAGGAAAAATTATCATCATGCTTTGGTTAGAAAGTGAAAGAGAATAGTGAAAAAAACCAAGAAGATATATGTTGAAAGTTACGTTGGTTAGGAATGAAAAAGAGTTTAGGAAGTTAAAATTAGTGAATTAGTAAAAAGTGGATTAGATTAAGTGGCATGATGATCATTCCCTAAGTAACGAAAATTCACAAATTAAAGCAACAGATAACTCATATTCAAACAAGGAAGGTAAGGATGATTCATATGGAAATAGCAAAAAAGTGGAATTGAATCATCCAAGATGCATCTTATAAACCAGGAAATTGAAAAGAATAAGAAAGCGTGCCCTGGCATTCATGAATTGGTTTGGTAAAAGCAGAATAAAGCAGAGTTCAAATTGCCAAAACCAAGACATGAATGGAAAGAAAACAGTTTATAGAAAATTGGGCAGCATTCTGGCTAAAATTGGATGTTCCCGGAAAATAATCAGCAATTAGAATAGTTCATATGAATTAAAAAGATAGCTGCAATTACATATGAGGACTATGAACATGAAAAAGTAGTGTAAAGAGCAGCATGAAACAAGAAATTACAGCATATGAACAATACTAACATCACAGCAACAGCAGAATTGCGAAATTAATAAAGCAAGGAACACGAACAGCGCAATTAATCAGGCCTAAATCCACTAACCACATCCTAGGCTACCTAACAACCTAGAATCCACTACAACATGCATATCTAACTAGCCTAATTATGAAGATAAACAGAAAAATATGTAATTAACTATGAATTGATAGAAGGGTGGCGTTCGGCGGAACCTGGTAGGCGTAGGAATGAAAGTGGGGCAGAGAGGTGGCTGGGGGATGGTGGTAGTGGCGGCTGACGCGACGGTGGAGGGTAGCACGGCGGCGGTGATGGCTGTTTGGAGGCAGGGAGGTTTGGAAAGGTAATGGGGGAGGGGTTAAGGGGGAAGGAAGGGAAGGGAAGGGGGGTGTGGGTGGTGGTGGGTGGTGCGGCTGGGACGGAGCGGCGACGGTGGGTGTGGCGGTCGCGGAGGGGGCAGTGGTGGTGGAGGGAAGAGGAGGAAAGAAGAAGAAGAAAGAGGGGGAAGGGGGTGGCGTGGCGGTGGGTTCTGGGTGGTCGACGGGGGCGGCGGTGGTTGGTGGTGGTTGGTTGGAGAGAGAGAGGAAGGAGAAGGGCTGGGGGCGCGAATGGGTAGGGTTCGCGTGACTGGGGGGTTAGTAAATTTAAATCCATGCGATCGCGTAGGGCACGCGGTCGCGTGGCTGGGGTGAAATGAGAGTTGACGTGATCGCGTGGGTGGCGCGATCGCATGGAATGGGTAAAAGAGGGAATGACGCGGTCGCATGAGGCATGCGACCGCGTCGCTGGAAATTGTGCTAAACGTACAATTCCAGCGTCGTTTCAGTGCAACTCTCTGACTCCTTTGGGGTGTTGTGCAATCCATGCCACGCGATCGCGTCGCTCACGCTGTCGCGTGGGATTGGTGTTGTGCAAGTGACGCGATCGCGTGGGTGGCACAATCGCGTGGGGTTCGTTTTGTGCGAAACACACAATGGCCGTACAATTCCAGCCTAACTCTCTGGACGTTGGGGATTTACGCCGATCTCCAGATCACGCGGCCGCGTGAATGACGCGGACGCGTGGGGAGTGTTTTTTGCAACTAACGCAATCGCATGAGTGATGCGGTCGCGTCGCGCACCCTTTCTTTTTTTTTTATGCAGGTATGCAATTATGCAGTATGCAATGCGAATGAATAATATTCAGGTTCAATGAAAAGGATAATAAAAATAGATAACATGAAATAAAACTGAAAAAAAAGGAACGACCATACGATGGTGGGTTGTCTCCCACCTAGCACTTTTAGTTAAAGTCCTTAAGTTGGACATTGGATGAGCTTCCTGTTATGGCGGCTTATGCTTAAATTCATCCAGAAATTTCCACCAATGCTTGGAATGCCAACAGCCTCCGGAGTTCCAAACTAGGCATGTAAAGCTTTTGAGCAGCTTCAAACAAATTCTCAGGCTCCCGGGGTGACAAATGTCAGAACAGATTCCAGGATCTCAAACCTTGCTTTTAAATCCGCCTTCGTCTTGATCTATATTTTTCCATCCGGGCGGTTTAGAAAGTAGATTTTCACCAAGATGACCAAACGTTTTCCGAGATCCATTCGATTGATCATGATGCCAATCCGTGCACTTTGAATTGAAGCATGGAACCTTATTGAACCTTGTGCACCAGCTCTGAGTGCGAGCTATTTTCCTCTTACTCTTAAAGCCGCAAAGAGCTCTAAGCTGGCCATCTGTTTCAAGCAAACCATATTCAAGTGGGAAAATAAAGTTAAAGGTTAAGGATTGTACCTATTTGAAGCTTGTATTAGGTGGTAATGGCCTTGGGATAGGTGTTTTCAGTGGTTCTGTGAGTTCTACTCCCTTGTGCTCTTCTGTGAATTTCTTCACTTCCTTGCAGACTTCCTCGATTGCATCCATGTCCTGATAAAAGCCTTCTATGTCTTCCTCATCACTTAAGTCATAAACGGGAGGTTGAGAGAAATCTACCTCCGCATCATCTTCATATTCACTTGGGGAAGATTCTTCGATCTCAGAGAATTCACTTGTTGATGCAAGTTCACTACTGGGAGAACTTGACTTGAGATTATCATCATCAAGGAAACTTGCTTCTTGGATTATTCCGTCTAGTTCTTCATAAAAAAGAATTGATGTGGGAGTTGTGCACTATCCTCCTTAGCATCAATTGTAACGTTCTTAACAGAATTCTCCACAACTTTGGATTCCCATGGAAGTTCGGCGTCTCCTAAGTCTTCAACCAACTCCTCTTCTTTCATAATGACAGCTTCCTCTACTTGTTCTAATACGAAGTCATGCTCTGTCTTGTCCACTGGAGTTTCTAGTATCTCCTTCATGCTACGCTCTTCATTAGATTGTCCATATAGGGCTCTGGGAGGCCCTTGAATGTTCGAACGTCTAGAAGATAATAGACTTACTGCTTGCTCCAGTTCATGAAGGGTTATTTGAAGTTGATCTACTGTTTCCTTGAGGCAAACCTCTGATTCTTGGGGTGATAGATTTGGACGTGGTACATGGGGAAGTGGTGGTGTTTGGGAGTAATTGGATTGGAATCTGGGTAGATGAGCATCATACGGTAGTGAATGGTGAAAAGGAGCTTGTGAGTGTGGTGGTGCGAAGTTATGTTGAGAGGATGGCCTATAAGCGCAGGGTGGGGCTTGTTGGTAACCACAAGGTTGTCCACCATGTCTATTTGCTTGGTATGCATTGCAGAATGGTCTTTGTCCATGATATCTTGGAGGGTGTTATTGCCAAAAGGGTTGATCAGATCCTCTTGGCTCCATCCATCTTTGATTGCTCTGACCTTGATGCATGTTCCTGTTATAACTTTCACTCCTTTCAACAATATTAGAACCAAACTCGAAGCGAGAGGGGTGAGAATTCATAGTAGCTAATGGAAATAAAAGTCAAGAAAATAAAGACAAATAAACAAGTAAAAGAAAAGTATTTACAATAACCAATAATAAGGCACACAATTGCAGTTCCCCGGCAACGGCGCCATTTTGAAAGAACTGAAGATTGATGGTTTAGAAGTTATAGTAAACTCTTGTTTAAAGTATAGTTACTAAACCAAGCAATCAACCTTTCTTACAAACATTTTGGTTGTCACAAGTAACAAACCCCTAAATAAATTGATAACCGAAGTATTTAAACCTCGGATCGTTTCTCAAGGAACTGCAGGGAAGTATGTTCTTATTATTGGTTATGAAGATTGTAAATTGGGGTTTTTAAGATGAGGAACAAGTAATTTAAATTGTAATTGAAATAAGTAAAATACTGTAAAGTAAATAAATAACTGTAAAATAAACTTTTGTCAAGGTATGAGAAATTAGAAGTCCTATCCTAGTTATCCTTATCAATGATGATGAAGATTGAATCTTAATTCCACTCAGTTAGTCTTTACTTAAAGTAAAGAAAGATCAAGTGACTAATTAGTTTGATCTTCAAATCCTAGTTAATTCCTAAGGAAAGATTGGGATAATTGAAGTTCAATTCAATTAGCAAAGATAACAATTATCAATCATGTTTGAGTTTGATAACTTCTGAGTTACTGATTTCTTAGCCAAGACCAAAAGGGGAAAGATAAATCTACTGGAATAAAAAATGTCTTCAGATTGGAAACAACAGTAATATAAATAAAAGAAAGCAATCATAAACTGAAATACCTCAATTAACATTAAACTCAAAGAGTAATCTGTAACATAGAAGAATTCATAAACTAAATTGAGAGGACAAGTAATTAAAAAGGAATGTTGAACCTGATAAAAAGAGATAGTCCTGAAAGCGAATAAAATCCTAAATCTAAATCCTAAAAGAGAGAGGAGAGAACTTCTCTCTCAAAACTACATCTAAATCATGAAAAGTAACTAAATTGGAGATTCTTCTCTGAATGGATGTATTCTCCCACTTCATAACCTCTGATATGTGCCTTCTGGACTTGGATTTGGGCCAAAAAGGGCTTCAGAAATTGCTTGGGGCGTTTTCTGTAATTTCTGGTGCGTGGCCTCTGTCACGCGTCTGCGTGGGTTACGCGGTCGCGTCAATTGGAGTTTTCCTTGTCACGTGGTCGCATCAGTCAGGCATCCGCGTCATATGCGTTTCCTTTAAGGCACGCGGCCGCGTCGTCCATGCGATCGCGTCACTACCAGTTTCTTCCAAAACTCCATTTTGTGCTTTCCTTCCATTTTTGTATGTTTCCTTTCCATCCTTTAAGTCATTCCTGCCTTAGAGGATCTGAAACTACTCAACACACGAATCACGGCATCGAATGGAAATAAAGGGTAATTAAAATAATTACTTTTAAAGCATAGGAAACATGTTTTTCACATACATCACATAATAAGGAAGGGAAAGTAAAACCATGCAATTAACATGAATAAGTGGGTGAAGGACTGAATAAATCACTTAAATTAGGCACAAAATATATTATAAAATATGGGTTTATCAGACACCTTTTGATCAATTGCTTGTATCTTTCCCAAGCTTCATAGAGGGATTCACCTTCCTTCTGTCTTAAGGTTTGGACTTCCACTCTAAGCTTGCTCAACTTTTGAGGTGGAAAGAATTTGGCCAAGAAAGCATTGACCAACTTTTTCCAAGAGTTCAAGGTTTCTTTAGGTTGTGAGTCCAACCATATCCTAGCTCTGTCTCTTACAGCAAAGGAGAAAAGCATAAGTTTGTAGACCTTGGGATTAACCCCATTGGTCTTAACAGTGTCACAGATTTGCAAGAATTCAACTAAGAATTGATGAAGATCTTCCAATGGAAGTCCATGAAACTTGCAATTCTGCTGCATTAGAGAAACTAATTGAGGCTTAAGCTCAAAGTTGTTTGCTCTAATTACAGGAATTGAGATGCTTCTTCTATAGAAGTCAGAAGTTGGTACAGTAAAGTCACCAAGCATCTTACTTGCATCTCCACCATTGTTGTTATTTTTGGCTACCATGTCTTCTTCTTTTTCGAAAATTTCTGTTAGGTCCTCTACAGAGTTTTGTACTTTAGCTTCTCTTAACTTCCTCTTCAGAGTCCTTTCAGGTTCAGGATCAGCTTCAACAAGAATTTTCTTATCCTTGTTCCTGCGCATATGAAAAAGAAGAGAATAGAAAAGAATAGGAATCCTCTATGTCACAGTATAGAGATTCCTTTATGTGAGTAGAAGAATAGAAGAATAGAATAAAGAAGTTAGAAAAAGATTTTGAAATTAAGTTTTGAAAAAGATATAATTGAAATTTATTTTGAAAAAGATTTGATTT
The DNA here is from genome assembly GCF_003086295.3 of Arachis hypogaea. NCBI lineage: Eukaryota > Viridiplantae > Streptophyta > Magnoliopsida > Fabales > Fabaceae > Arachis > Arachis hypogaea. The sequence continues at coordinate 52,763,336 of NC_092055.1, forward strand.
TGAAAATTAAAGTTGATGACTTGACTAACAAGAAACTAAAAGGTATGATTCTAGAATTTAAAGATTGAACCTTTCTTAAAAGGAAAGTAACAAACTTGAAATTTTTGAATCAAATCATTAATTGTTGGTAAAGTTTTCAAAAATATGAAATAAAAATGAGAAAAAGATTTTGAAAATTTATTTTGAAGAATTTTCGAAAATATTAAGAAGAAAAATGAAAAATATTTTATTTTTTTGAAAAAGATTTGAAAAGATAAAATTTTTAAATTGAAATTTTGACTTGATTGACAAGAAGCAACCAAATTTTAAAAGTTTTGACTAAATCGATCCAAAATTTCGAAATTTATGAGTAAGATAAGGGAAAGATATTATTTTTTATTTTTTTTAATTAATGAAGAGAGAGAAAAACAACAAAATGACACAAAATATAAGAAATTAAGATCAAAACAAACAATGCATGCAAGAACACTTTGAATGTCATGAACACCAAGAATACTTTGAAGATCATGATGAACATCAAGAACATATTTTCGAAAATTTTTAAGAAAAGAAACACATGCAAGACACCAAAATTAGAAATTTTTAATGTTTAGACACTATGAATTCAAAAATGCATATGAAAAACAAGAAAAGACACAAAACAAGAAATTCACAAAATTAAACAAAGAGAATCATCAAGAACAACTTGAAGATCAAATAAGAACACAGTGCATATATTTTTGAAAATTCAAGAAATATTAAAAACATGCAATTGACACCAAACTTAAAATTTGACACAAGACTCAAACAAGAAACACAAAAAATTTTTTGGTTTTTTTTATTTTATTAATTTTTTTTGTATATTTTTCAAAATTATTTTGGAAAAGGAAAATAAAGAAATTCAAAATTTTTAATAAGAATTCCAAGATTCGTACAATGTTAGTCTAAAGCTCCGGTCGAAAAGAATTAGACATGGCCAAATGGCCAGCCAAGCTTTAGCAGAACAATTACAGACATGTCCTTTCTAAATGGAAAGTGGAAACCTCGGTCCAAAAGATTAGACATGGCTTAACAGCCAGCCAGGTTTCAACATATCTCATGAAACTCTAGAATTCGTTCTTAAAAACTCCGAAGAAATTTTTTTTTTATTTTTTTTCGAATTTAAAATTAAAAAGCTTAAACATAAAATAAAATTACCTAATCTAAGCAACAAGATGAACCGTCAATTGTCCAAACTCGAACAATCCCCGGCAACGGCGCCAAAAACTTGGTGCACGAAATTGTGATTCACACTTTTCACAACACCGCACAACTAACCAGCAAGTGCACTGGGTCGTCCAAGTAATACCTTACGTGAGTAAGGGTCAATCCCACGGAGATTGTCGGCTTGAAGTAAGATATGGTCATCCTGTAAATCTCAGTCAGGCGGATTCAAATGGTTATGAGGTTTTGATAATTAAAAGATAAATAAAACATAAAATAAAATAAGATACTTATGTGATTCATTGGTGGGAATTTCAGATAAGCGTTTGGAGATACTTTGTTGCTTCTAAACTTCTGCTTTCCTATTGTCTTCTTCCAATCATGCATGCTCCCTTCCATGGCAAGCTGTATGATCCTCTCGGATGAAAAATACCAGGTACGATCTCTGCACGGCTAATCAATTGTCGGATTTCTCATCTCGGATGAAAAATACCAGGTACAGCTACCGCACGGCTAATCATCTGTCGGTTCTCACTAGCGTCAGAATACGACCCTTATCCTTTTGCACACTGTCACTGCGCCTAACATTCGCAAGTTTGAAGCTCGTCACAGTAATCCCTTCCCAGATCCTACTCGGAATACCACAGACAAGGTTTAGATTTTCCGGATCTCAGGAATGGCTGCCAATGGTTCTAGCCTATACCACGAAGATCCTAATCTCACGGACTCGGTCCGTGTATTAGAGACCCAAGAGATTATACTCCGGATATCGTCTAATGACTACGTTGAACATCATGTAGCCGTTTTGTGGTTGTCAGGCACGCGGATCTTGGCTAAGCGAGTAACGAAGATAGTGGGTGATTTTCACGGGTCACCCCTTCATTCTGACTTAACTGAATTAAGTACAAGAGTATATCCTGGTGAAGAAGTAGGCGTGAATTGAAAGAAAAACAATAGTACTTGCATTAATTCATGAAGAACAGCAGAGCTCCACTCCTTAATCTATGGGGTGTAGAAACTCCACCGTAGAAAATACATAAGTGAAAAGAGTCTAGGCATAACCGTGTGGCCAGCCTCCAAGTCCAAGGATGATAATATCATAATCCTCTAAATTAATTACTAGGGATTACAGAAAATGAATAACCAAGTGCAGATAGTGCAGACATCCACTTTTGGGGCCCACTTGGTGTGTGCTTGGGCTGAGCATTGAAGCTTTCACGTGCATAGGCTACTCTTGGAGTTAAACGCAAGCTTGGGTGCCAGTTTGAGCGTTTAACTCCAGTTCTGGTGCCAGTTTGGTAGTTTTACTCCAGAAAAGGGTTAATGGTGGGTGTTTGAACGCGAGTTTGGGCCATCAAATCTCGAGCAAAGTATAGACTATTATATATTTCTGGAAAGCCCAAGATGTCTAATTTCCAACACAATTGAGAGTGTGCCAATTGGGTTTCTGTAACTCCAGAAAATCCACTTCGAGTGCAGGAGGGTCAGAATCCAACAACATCTGCAGTCCTTTCTCAGCCTCTGAATTAGATTTTTGCTCAGGTCCCTCAATTTCAGCCAGAAAATACCTGAAATTACAGAAAAATACACAAACTCATAGTAAAGTCCAGAAATGTGATTTTTGCATAAAAACTTATAAAAATATAATAAAAAGTAACTAAAACATACTAAAAACTATGTAAAAACAATGCCAAAAAGGGTATAAATTATCCGCTCATCAACAATCACCCTTGTTCTACATCGGTTCTGTGCGATTTCTGACCCAGATAGCATTGAACTAAAGCTAGAGATTGCATTACGGATTCCAATAGAGCATCTGAGCAACTTTGGATATGTGACATGAAATCCCATTGACTATGGGTGCGTGAGGACTCTGTGGCACTAGGGCTAGAGTCAGAGAAGTAGCACTTTCTAATCCGGAAGATCTGCCTTGTCTGTGGCACCTTGAGTAGGATCACGAAGGGGAGTGGATTGCTTAGAGCTTCATCTTCTGCTACAGTGAGAAACCTATAGGTGGCTTGATGAGAGGACATGAGTCACTTCAACATGGTGGATTGCTATAGTAGAAGAGGTTAACTTGATGAGAGGACATGAGTTAATCACTTATGGCTGCCATTGAAGGAATCATAAGGTTATTGAAGAAGACAGTAAGAAAAGTTAATATGGAAAGACAAAGCATCTCCGAAGCCTCAACCATTCTCATACCATTGAATTCTTATCTATCTAGTAACGTTCTATTTATATGTTTTATATGCTTTCCGTGACAAACTATAATTTCTATCTGCATAACTAAGATCTGCAAGGTATCCACTACTTGCTCAAACCAACAATCTCCGTAGGATCGACCCTCACTCACCTGAGGTATTACTTGGACGACCCGGTATACTTGTCAGTCTATCTGTGCGAATTCTGCAGAGCCAGTTTCGTGCACTGGTGCACGAAAATACAATCACACTTTTGCAACTCTGCACAACTAACCAGCAAGTGCACTAGGTCGTCCAAGTAATACCTTACGTGAGTAAGGGTCGATCCCACGGAGATTGTCGGCTTGAAGCAAGCTATGGTTATCTTGTAACTCTTAGTCAGGATATTAATAATTCTCAGATTTAATTGTAAAGAGTAAAAGAACATGAAATAAATACTTATTATGCAGTAATGAAGAACAAGTTGAGGCTTTGGAGATGCTTTGTCTTCTGAATCTCTGCTTTCCTACTATCTTCTTCTTCATGCACGTAAAGCCCCTTCCATGGCAAGCTTTATGTTGGGCATCACCGTTGTCAATGGCTACTTCCCGTCCTCTCAGTGAAAATATTCCAAATGCGCTGTCACCGCATGGCTAATCATCTATCGGTTCTCGATCATGTCGGAATAGGATCCATTGATCCTTTTACGTCTGTCACTACGCCCAACAATCGCGAGTTTGAAGCTCGTCACAGTCATCCCTTCCCAGATCCTACTCAGATACCACAGACAAGGTTTAGACGTTCCGGATCTCAGGAATGGCCGCCAATAATTCTAGCTTATACCACAAAGACTCTGATCTGAATCATGAGGCTAAGAGATATGAATTCAATCTAAGGTAGAACGGAGGTGGTTGTCAGGCACGCGTTCATAGGTGAGAATGATGATGAGTGTCACGGATCATCACATTCATCAAGTTGAAGTGCGAATGAATATCTTAGAATAGAAGCAAGCGTGATAGAATGGAAAATAGTAGTAATTGCATTAATTCATGAAGAACAGCAGAGCTCCTCACCCCCAACAATGGGGTTTAGAGACTCATGCCGTAGAAGATACAATATGAAACATGTAGAATGTCATGAGGTACAAGATGAATCACTAAAAGTTGTTTTTATAGTAAACTGGTGACCTAGGGTTACAGAAAATGAGTAAGCTAGGGTGTTTAGTGTAAAAATCCACTTCCGGGGCCCACTTGGTGTGTGCTTGGGCTGAACATTGAAGCTTTCATGTGTAGAGACTTTTCTTGGAGTTAACCGCCAGCTTTTGTGCCAGTTTGGGCGTTTAACTCCAGTTTTTATGCCATTTCCGGCGTTAAACGCCAAATTCTTGAGCTGACTTGGAACGCCTGTTTGGGCCATCAAATCCCATGCAAAGTATGGACTATTATATATTGCTGGAAAGCCCAGGATGTCTACTTTCTAACGCAATTAAAAGCGAGCCAATTATGCTTCTGTATCTCCAGAAAATCCACTTTAAGTGCAGGGAGGTCAGAGTCCAACATCATCTGCAGTCCTTTTTCAGCCTCTGAATCAGATTTTTGCTGAGGTCCCTCAATTTCAGCCAGAAAATACCTGAAATCACAGAAAAACACACAAAATCATAGTAAAGTCCAGAAAAGTGAATTTTAAATAAAAACTAATAAAAAATATAATAAAAAATAATTAAAATATACTAAAAACATACTAAAAATAATGCCAAAAAGCGTATAAATTATCCGCTCATCACAACACCAAACTTAAATTGTTGCTTGTCCCCAAGCAACTGAAAATCAAATAAGATAAAAAGAAGAGAATATAAAATGAATTCCAAAAACATCTATGAAGATCAGTATTAATTAGATGAGCGGGGCTTTTAGCTTTTTGCTTCTAAACAGTTTTGGCATCTCACTTTATTCCTTGAAGTTCAGAATGATTGGCATCTATAGAAACTCAGAATCCAGATAGTGTTATTGATTCTCCTAGTTAAGTATGTTGATTCTTGAACACAGCTACTTTATGAGTCTTGGCTGTGGCCCTAAGCACTTTGTTTTCCAGTATTACCACCGGATACATAAATGCCACAGACACATAACTGGGTGAACCTTTTCAGATTGTGACTCAGCTTTGCTAGAGTCCCCAATTAGAGGTGTCCAGGGTTCTTAAGCACACTCTTCTTTTTTGCTTTGGACCTCGACTTTAACCGCTCAGTCTCAAGTTTTCACTTGACACCTTCACGCCACAAGCACATGGTTAGGGACAGCTTGGTTTAGCCACTTAGGCCAGGATTTTATTCCTGTGGGACCTCCTATCCACTGATGCTCAAAGCCTTGGATCCTTTTTATCACCCTTGCCTTTTAGTTTAAAGGGGTATTGGCTTTTTCTGCTTGCTTTTCTTTTTCTTTTTTTTTCGCTTTTTTTTTGTAAGCTTTTCACTACTTTTTCTTGCTTCAAGAATCAATTTTATGATTTTTCAGATTATCAAATAACATTTTTCCTTTTCCATCATTCTTTCAAGACCCAACAATTTTAACATTCATGAATCAACAAATTCAAAAATATGCACTGTTCAAGCATTCATTTAGAAAAACAAAAGTATTGCCACCACATCAAAATAATTTATCTGTTTTAAAATTCGAAATTCATGCACTTCTTTTTCTTTTTCAATTAAAAACATTTTTCATTTAAGAAAGGTGATGGATTCATTTTCATTGCTTCAAGGCATAGACACTAAGACACTAATGATCATGTAATAAAGACACAAACATAGATAAACATAAAGCATAAAAATTCGAAAAACAGAAAATAAAGAACAAGGAGATTAAAGAACGGGTCTACCTTAGTGATGGCGGCTAGTTCTTCCTCTTGAAGATCTTATAGAGTGCTTGAGCTCCTCAATGTCTCTTCCTTGCCTTTGTTGCTCCTCTCTCATGACTCTTTGATCTTCTCTAATTTCATGAAGGAGGATGGAATGCTCTTGGTGCTCCACCCTTAGTTGTCCCATATTGGAACTTAATTCTCCTAGGGAGTGTTAATTTGCTCCCAATTGTTTTGTTGAGGAAAATGCATCCCTTGAGGCATCTCAGGGATTTCATGATGAGGATTTTCCTCATGCTCTTGTTGAGGTCCATGAGTGGGCTCTCTTGTTTGCTCCATTCTTTTTTAGTGATGGGCTTGTCCTCTTCAATGAGGAGTCTTGGCTACAACTTCATAGAAGTGGTCTTGATAGATCTTTGAGATGAATCTCTCCATCTCTTGTGACTCGGAGGTGGAAGAAATTTCCTTTCCTTTCCTCTTTCTAGAGGTTACTCCGGCCTTAGGTGTCATAAATGGTTATGGAAAAACAAAAAAGCTGAGCTTTTCCACACCAAACTTAAAAGGTTTGCTCGTCCTCGAGCAAAAGAATAAAGAAAGGAAGAGAATAAGAGAGATGGAGGAGATGGATGTGTGTGAATTATTTGGCCAAGGGGGTTGTAGGTGGTTATGATGCGGAAAAGGAAGCAGTGATAGTTTGAATTTGAGTGGGTGGGTGTAGGTGGGTTGTATGATGGTTTTGGAGGAGTAATGAAGGTGATTGGTAGAGGTTATTTTGGGAAGAGTATTATGAACAGTTGTGAAGAAGTGAGAGAGAGTGAGTTGATGTTGGTGGGAATCCTGTGGGGTCTACAGATCCTGAGGTGTCAAGGATTTCTCATCGCTGCACCAATTAGGCGTGCAAAACGCCCTCTGCTGCCAATCCTGGCATTAAACGCCAGGTTGCTGCCCATTTCTGGCGTTTAACACCAGCTTCTTGCCCTTTTCTGGCGTTAAACGCCCAGAATGGTGCCAGACTGGGCGTTTAACGCCCATTCTGCTGCCTTTACTGGCATTTAAACGCCAGTACGCTTCTCCTCTAGGGTGTGCTATTTTTCATTCTATTTTTCAGTTTGTTTTTGCTTTTTCAATTATTTTTGTGACTTCACATGATCATCAACCTACAGAAATCATAAAATAACAATGGAAAATAGAAATTAACATAGATAAGTAAAATTGGGTTGCCTCCCAACAAGCACTTCTTTAATGTCAGTAGCTTGACAGTGGGCTCTCATGGAGCCTCACAGTTACTCAGAGCATGATGATGGCCTCTTAACACCAAACTTAGAGTTTAGTTGTGGCCTCCCAATACCAAACTTAGAGTTTGAATGTGGGGGTTTTATTTGACTCTGTATTAAGAGAAGCCTTTCATGCTTCTTCCTTTTCCTGTCTGCAAACCATGGTGCTTCCTGAATGGTGAAGAGTTGCTCATCCGGAAAGGTTTCAGAGATCTCAGTAGGAGGGTGGGACACCCCTGCTACTGGTTCTATCCGGGACAGGTGATCAGCTACCTGGTTCTCTGTCCCTTTTCTGTCTCTTATTTCTATATCAAACTCTTGCAGAAGCAACACCCATCTTATGAGCCTGGGTTTTGAATCCTGCTTTGTGAGTAGGTATTTAAGAGCAGCATGGTCAGTATACACAATCACTTTTGAACCTACTAAATAGGATCTAAACTTGTCAATGGCATAAACCACTGCAAGTAACTCTTTTTCTGTGGTTGTGTAATTCTTCTGTGCATCATTTAAAACATGGCTAGCATAGTAAATGACGTACAGAAGCTTGTTATGCCTCTGTCCCAACACTGCACCAATGGCATGGTCACTGGCATCACACATTAGTTCGAATGGTAATGTCCAGTCAGGTGCAGAGATGATTGGTGCTGTGACCAGATTGGCTTTCAGAGTTTCAAATGCCTGCAGACACTCTGTGTCAAACACAAATGGCGTGTCAGCAGCTAGCAGGTTGCTTAGAGGTTTTGCAATTTTTGAAAAATCCTTTATGGACCTTGATAATGAGTTTTGCTCAATGGTTTAGAATTTCTCTTCTAGAAATAAGAACTTCGTTGTAAGCATAGTTCTAAACCAACGAACAATTCCCAGATAAAAAATTTGAGTTGTCACATGTAACAAACCCCAAATGAAAATTAACCGGAGTATTTGGACTCCGGGTCGTCTCACAAGGAATTGCAATGAAATGCTCAATTATTGGCTATGAGGATGTAAGGGGTTTTGATTTTGATATTTTCGCAAGAAAATAAATGGCAAGAAAAATTAAATGACAAGAAATTAAAATAACAACTAATAAAATAAAGGAAAAATACTCTTGGCTAGACATAGGTAATTGAGATCACCATCCTTGTCAACAAACCATATATTGATAATTATGAGAGGCCAACCTATTAAGTCTACTTCCAAAGCCTTAAGTACGTAATATCTACTCCTAGGCTTGAAGTACGTCAAATAGGCTTGATCACATCAACCCATAAGTCCCAACCTACCTACTAATTAGATTAGTAGTGGGTTCACGTCAATGAGTATCAAATTGATCACCAAGGGTTCTCAAATTGCCAATTCAATGAGGCCCAATGACTCAAGGTCACTCAATTCCCTTAGCCTAGGCCAAGAGTCAAGAGAACTACTCAAAAACTAGAGGAAACATTTTAACAAACACTTAGTGTGCAAGAAAAGTAAACATCATCAAATGCAAGAATTAAAGAAAACCATAACCAACATAAGCAAGAAATCAACAATAGCAATCAAGATCAAGATAAAAGAGCATGGAAACATAAAATTGCATTAAAGAAAAATTAAGATCCAAGAATGATTCATCAACATAAAAATGGCAAAATAGGGAAATTAACAACAAGAACTAGAAGAACAAAGGTGTAACAACAAGAAATTAAAAGAGAAAACTGAATCAAAACAAGAATTGAAAGATGAAATTGAGAGTGATTAACCTAATTGTACCCTAATTTCTATCCTAAATCTAGAGAGAGGAGAGAGCCTCTCTCTCTAGGATTCTAGCCTAAAACATGATGAAAACTAAATTATGACTACTTGGTTCATTCCCCCTTCAATCCTTAGGTTCAATAGCATCAGATATGAGTTGGATTGGAATGGAATTAAAGTGAATTAAAATTACCAATTTTAGGGCCTAAAAAGCATGTTTTCACATTTAAGCACAATTCAAGGGAGAATTACAAAACCATGCTATTTTATTGAATAAATGTGAGAAAAGGTGATAAAATCTCCCAAAATAAGCATAAGATAAATAACGAAATCGGGGTTTATCAAATCTCCCCACACTTAAACTAAGCATGTCCTCATGCTAAGAATAAAGAAGGACAAGAAAAGGGTATGAAAATTTATTCATTGCAAAGAAACTATATGCTTCTATCTACATGCATGCAACTAAATGCAAAATGATTCTACCTACTTGATTAAAAGTAAATCAATCTCCAAGAACACATATGCACAGGCAGGGCTAAGATCATATGACGACTCAAACTCTACCAATTCAAATATCAAAATGAAGTACAAGTAGACTTGCAAGAAGAAAAGCTCATGAAAGCCGGGAACAAGGAATTGAGCATCGAACCCTCATCGGATGTGTATCCGCTCTAGTCGCTCAAGTGTATAGGGTTGATTCACTCAATTCTCTTCTAATCATGCTTTCCAAGATTTATTTTTCATCTAACAATCAACAATTATTCAATGCATGCATACATTCATCATGAGGACTTATTCATAGGTTGTAATTGGGCTAGGGTCAAGGTAAGGATGCATATGGTCAAGTGAGCTTAAAATTTGCATCTTTGATTAGCCTAAGCTCTCACCAAACACATATAATAACCTATACAATTCTAATACAATACCTAGCTACCCATGATTCCCAGTTTTTCACATACTCATGCATTCTCTTTAATTCATATTCCATATGCATTGATTTTTATTGAACTTTACTTTGGGGCATTTTTGTCCCCTATTTATTTATTTTTCTCTTTTTTTCTTTTTCTATATTTTTTTCTTTTATACATTTTTTTCTTTATCAATTTTTTTTAGTATATACAAATGTATCAATGCATATGGTTTTACATATAGTGCATGAATATGTACCCAATTTCTAATATTTTTAACAAAAATAAAAATTACACTTTTACCTCAACCAATGTCCCAAGTTTCTCATACCTAAATGATAAATACTCTCACTAGCCTAAGCTAATCAAAGATCCAAATTAAGGACATTTATTGTTTTTTCACTTAGGGATAGTGATGTGCTAACATTAAGAACAAAGGGGATTAAATAGGCTCAAATTTGGCTAACAATGGTTGATGAAAGGTAGGCTATTTGGGTAAGTGAGCTAAATGAAATGATGGCCTCAATCATATAAATGCATATATACATGGAATAATGGACATATAGAAGAAAACAAATCAAAGATTACGATCATAGAAAGAGAACAATGCACACAAGAATGAAAATAAGTGGTTATAAAATGTAACCACACAATTAGGCTCAAAACTCACATGCTTGTGTTCTTAGCTCAAAAACCATGTTCCAAAATAAATTCTTCAAGCAAGTTTGTCACAAAAGAAATTTTTTTTTTCAAATTGGTAGGGTGCCCTAAAAATAATTTTTCTTGGAAAAGAAATCATCACCCTAACCAAGTAGTCCTAACATAAAAAGGAAGTTGTAAAAATATGTACAAATTCTAACTAACATGCAACCTATCATGCAATGCAACAACTATTCTAAAAAAGACAAAAATTAAAAATTGGTGTTGAAAAAGGAAGTTGTTACCCATGGAGATCGGTCAGACGACCTCCCCACACTTAAAAATTTGCACCGTCCTCGGTGCATGCAAAGGAGAGCAAGGTGGACGGGTTGCTACAATTGATGAGCTCCTTCAAAAGGTTGTGCGGATGAACTTGTTTGTTGCCCCATTTGAAGCTTTTCCATTCCTTTCCTTCTTGGTGGCCAACCTCAAAGGAGAGAAAAAGAAAGAAAATTAAGCCTACAACAAAGATATCAAAGCAAGTAGAACATAGGCGGGGGCTAATGCCAAATAAGAATGAGGTTCTGACTACATGTTAGCTACACATGTAAGTGAGAGAACAATATAGGCAAAGGGCATATCAATTAATACTTTATGCAAGAACAAGTTAAAGCATGAAGAGCATATTGAGCATCAAGCTTAATCAATAATTGACACAAACAAGATTAGTGGTAAGCGTGAGAGCATTTGGTCCCATCCTAACTCAATGATGATGAAGTATAAAAACAAGGGATCATGAGTCAGGAAGGACTAAAGCACTAGTCTTGTGTGTAGAGCAAATATTACAATTAATGTCAAATAAGTCACAAAGCATCAAGATTAACCAAGAAATCCTCAACAATTGAATATAAGAATCCAACACCATTATTAAAACAAGAACTTAGAAAAGAAAATAAGAACAATTTATAAAAACAAAATTAAAATGCAATGGGTGATAATATGCAAATGCAACATATAGAAGAAAATAAAAATAAGAAAAATAAAAAGTGGAATTTTGAAAAGAAAAGAAGAAGTGAAAGAAAGTAAGAAAGGAAGAAAGAAGAAGAAAGAAGAAGGTAAAAAGAAAGAGGAAGAAAACAAAGTAGAAAACAAGGGATGCAGCGCGCGGAATCGACTCGTACGCGCACGGTACGAGTGCGCGTGGGTGGGCAGGCGGGACAAGCGACGCGTACGCACATAGCACGCATACGCGTGGATGTGAAGATGGCGACCGGTGCGGACGTGTCATGTACGCTTGCGTGTGGGTCGCGGCACAGAATAGGCATAACTTTGGCACAACTCTCTGGTTTTTGTACCAGGAGTGTGATATGCACCACCGGCGCGCGCGCGGATGCCCGTTATTTTTTTTTTTTTAAACAAGGCACTCTCATAATCTACAAGCATTCTAAAACAATCAAAATTAAATTCAACAACAAATCTTTGTGGTTTTTGAAAAATTTTCAAATACACTAAAAACAAAACTTATACTACAAGTAAAATGCAATTCAACAATAACTAGACTAATCAAAGCATGAATGCAACAAACAACCTATCAATAAAAGCAAAATGCATAAGAGTATAGAAAATAAGAAGAACTACTTACAATGGCAACTCCAATTACTTATTAACCAAATCTAAAAGAGAGTGGAAAGAGTTTACTATGGTGGGGTGTCTCCCACCTAGCACTTTTAGTTTAAGTCCTTAAGTTGGACATTTGGGAAGCTCCTTGTTATGGTGGCTTGTGCTTGAATTTATCTTGGAACCTCCACCAATGCTTGGTTTCCATTGTGCTCCAAAATTTCTAATGAGTTGCAACAAGTCTTGATGGAGTCCTTCACAAGCTAAGGGTTCCCAAAATTGATCCTCATATATACCCGGATCCCAAATCTTGTTTCTACACCCATCTTCAAGTTGATCAAGACAATTCCATTTGGGTGGCAAGTGATCCGAATTCTCAAGTAAACACCAAAGCACCTTCCTAGACCCCTTTAGTTGAGAACTATACCAACCATTGCACTTAGACTTTGAGGTTCCAACTATAAGGAACCTTTATTGGCATTTCCACCCACTACTCAATTTCCTTTTGTTCTTAACCCCACAAAGAGCTCTAAGTTGCCCATCGGTCTCAATCAAACCATATTCAAGTGGGAAAGTAAAGATTAGAGATAAGGATTTTACCCACTTGAATGTTATGTTGGATGGGGACTTAGGAAGGGACATCTCCAATGGTCTTGTAAGTTCCATTCCCTTGTGCTCTTCTTTGACTACCTCTACCTCTTGGCAAGCTTTTTCAACTTCAATTCTTTGCCCACCAACTTCTTCCACACATTCTTCATTGGTGAAGCTTGCCTCTTGATCACCCTCTTCCAATCTTTCATCATTCATACTATGCCTTGGAGGTTGCGCATTATCCTCCTCAACATCAAATTCAAGCTCATTGGAAGAAGGTTCAACAACTTCCACAAAATTATCAAAAATGTCACTTGGTGTGGAAGTGCTCTCAAGTTTGAAATTCACCTCTTGTTCAGCTTCCTCTAACTCTTCAACCACTTCTTCTTCTTTAAAAATCTCTCCCTCCTCCACTTGTTGCAAAATATACCCCATCTCCTTGTCCTCATGTTGAGATTCTAAAATCTCCTTCATGCTCCTTTCTTCGGTTGATTTCTCACATTCATCCATGGAGATGCTTTGCTTGTTGCATGAGTCCCATGAGTCCAAGTTGGCTTTAATTTTGGCAAGGTTAGCCTCAATAGCTTCATAATTCTTTCTTTGGGCTTCCTCTTGCTCCTTTTGACAGATTATTGCTTGAAGCCGATCCATTTCTTCCTTGAGACGATCCGTTTGCTCTTGGATGGATGGATATGGGTGTTCTTCCATGGAGGGTTATGGTAGTAAGGGAAATTCATTATGTGGTTAAAAGTTATCATACATGGGAGGTGATTCATCTTGGTAATAGTATGGAGGTGGTGGTTCTTGAGGGTATTGGTGGTGGAATTAGGGTGGTTCTTCATATGGTTCATATAGTTCACAAGGTGGTTGGTATGGTGGATAGGGGTTGAGGTCATAATGAGGTGTTTGGTGGTAGGGGGCTTGTGAGTAAGGTGGTTCAAAACTATGTTGAGGAGGTGGTTCATAGGCATGTGGTGGTGGTTGTTGACAATCACAATAAGGGTCACCACATCCATTAAATTGATATGCATTAGGATTAGAATTATACCCATAAGAAACCGGAGGTGGTTGTTGCCAAGAAGGGTGATCAATCCCTTGAGGCTCCTCCCATCTTTGATTATTCCATCCTTGATGCACATCCTCATTGTAGCTCCCATTTCCTACAACATAATTTGAACCAAACTCATAGCCAAAGCGGTGAGAATTCATAGAAGCAAATAAAAACAAAAACTAACAAAATTGAGAACAAAGTCCTAAACCTAACAAAAACTAACGAACAAACAAAAGGCAAACATATTCACATATTCACAATAGCCAATAATGTAACACCATTGTAACTCCCTGGCAACGGCGCCATTTTGATAATGAGTTTTGTTCAATGGTTTAGAATTTCTCTTCTAAAAATAAGAACTTCGTTGTAAGCATAGTTCTAAACCAACAAACAATTCCCACATAAAAAATTTGAGTTGTCATATGTAACAAACACCAAATGAAAATTAACTGGAGTGTTTGGACTCCGGATCGTCTCACAAGGAATTGCAATGAAATGCTCAATTATTGGCTATGAGGATGTAAGGGGTTTTGATTTTGATATTTTGGCAAGAAAATAAATGGCAAGAAAATTTAAATGATAAGAAAGTAAAATAACAAGAACTAATAAAATAAAGGAAAAACACTCTTGGCTAGACATAGGTAATTGAGATCACCATCCTTGTCAACAAACCATATATTGATAATTATGAGAGGCCAACCGATTAAGTCTACTTCCAAAGCCTTAAGTACGTAATATCTACTCCTAGGCTTGAAGTACGTCAAATAGGCTTGATCACATCAACCCATAAGTCCCAACCTACCTACTAATTAGATTAGTAGTGGGTTGGCATCAATGAGTATCAAATTGATCACCAAGGGTTCTCAAATCACCAATTCAATGAGACCCAATGACTCAAGGTCACTCAATTCCCTTAGCCTAGGCTAAGAGTCAAGAGAACTACTCAAAAACTAGAGGAAACATTTTAACAAACACTTAGTGTGCAAGAAAAGTAAACATCATCAAATGCAAGAATTAAAGAAAACCATAACCAACATAAGCAAGAAATCAACAATAGCAATCAAGATCAAGATAAAAGAGCATGGAAACATAAAATTGCATTAAAGAAAAATTAAGATCCAAGAATGATTCATCAACGTAAAAATGGCAAAATAGGGAAATTAACAACAAGAACTAGAAGAACAAAGGTGTAACAACAAGAAATTAGAAGAGAAAACTGAATCAAAACAAGAATTGAAAGATTAAATTTAGAGTGATTAACCTAATTGTACCCTAATTTCTATCCTAAATCTAGAGAGAGGAGAGAGCCTCTCTCTCTAGGATTCTAGCCTAAAACATGATGAAAACTAAATTATGACTACTTGGTTCATTTCCTCTTCAATCCTTATGTTCAATAGCATCAGAAATGAGTTGGATTGGGCCCAAAATGAGCTAGAAATCGCTGGGGGCGATTTCACTAAAGTGGACCCACGGGCAGAATCAGCGCGCACGCGTACATGGCGCGTGTGCGCCCTGAGCGCGAAGCAACATATGGCAAATTTTATATCATTTCGAAGCCCCGGATGTTCGCTTTCCAACGCAACTAGAACCGCCTCATTTGGACCTCTGTAGCTCAGGTTATGATCATTTGAGTGCGAAGAGGTCGGGCTTGACAGCTTTACGGTTCCTTCATTTCTTCATGAGTTCTCCCACTTTGCATGCTTTTCTCCTCACTTATTCCATCCAATACTTACCTTATGAACCTGAAATCACTCAACAAACACATCAAGGCATCGAATGGAATTAAAGTGAATTAAAATTACTAATTTTAGGGCCTAAAAAGCATATTTTCACATTTAAGCACAATTCAAGGGAGAATTACAAAACCATGTTTTTTTATTGAAGAAATGTAAGAAAAGGTGATAAAATCCCCCAAAATAAGTATAAGATAAATCACGAAATTGGGGTTTATCAAACCTCCTATAGAATTCTGCATGTCCCAGAAAGCTTCTGATTGCCTTTACATTGGCAGGTGGTGGTAATTTTTCAATTACCTCCACTTTAGCTTGATCCACCTCTATTCTCTTGTTTGAAATATTAGCCCAAGGACAATTCCTTCAGTCACCATGAAGTGACATTTTTCCCAGTTTAAAATTAGGTTACTCTCTTGGCATCTTTTCAGAACAAGTGCTAAATGGTCAAGACAGGAGCTGAATGAGTCTCCAAATACTGAAAAGTCATCCATGAAGACTTCCAGAAAATTTTCCACCATATCAGAGAAAATAGAGAGCATGCATCTCTGAAAGGTTGCAGGTGCATTGCACAGACCAAAAGGCATCCTTCTGTAGGCAAATACTCCAGAAGGACATGTGAATTCTGTTTTCTCTTGGTCCTGAGGATCCACTGCAATTTGGTTGTAACTTGAATAGCCATCCAAAAAGCAGTAATATTCATGACCTGCTAGTCTCTCTAGCATCTGGTCTATGAATGGTAAAGGAAAGTGTTCCTTTCGGGTGGCTGTATTGAGCCTTTTGTAGTCAATACACATACGCCACCCTGTAACTGTTCTTGTAGGAACCAGTTCATTCTTTTCATTATGAACCACTTTCATGCCTTCCTTCTTGGGGACAACGTGGACAGGGCTTACCCAGGGGCTATCAGAAATAGGATAAATAATCCCAGCCTCTAGTAACTTAGTGACCTCTTTCTGCACCACTTCCTTCATGGCTGGATTTAGCCGCCTCTGTGGTTGAACCACTGGCTTAGCATCATCCTCCAATAGGATCTTGTGCATGCATCTTGCTGGGCTAATGCCCTTATGGTCACTTATGGACCACCCAAGAGCTGTCTTGTGTGTCCTTAGCACTTGAATTAGTGGTTTCTCTTCTTGTGGATTTAAAGCAGAGCTTATGATCACTGGAAAGGTGTCACCCTCTCTCAGAAATGCATATTTCAGGGATGGTGGTAGTGGTTTGAGCTCGGGTTTAGGAGGTTTCTCCTCTTCCTGAGGGATTTTCAGAGGTTCTTTTATTTCCTCTGATTCCTCCAGATCAGGCTAAACATCTTTAAAGATGTCCTCTAGCTCTGATTCAAGGCTTTCAGTCATATTGACCTCTTCCACCAGGGAGTCAATAATATTAACGCTCATGCAGTCATTTGATGTGTCTGGATGCTGCATAGCTTTGAAAACATTTAACTTGAACTCATCCTCATTGACTCTCAGGGTCACTTCTCCTTTTTGGACATCAATGAGAGTTCGTCCAGTTGCTAGAAAAGGTCTTCCTAGAATCAGAGTTACACTCTTGTGCTCCTCCATTTCCAGCACTACAAAGTCAGTGGGAAAGGCAAATGGCCCAACCTTGACAATCATGTCCTCAATTATGCCTGATGGGTATTTAATGGAGCCATCAGCATGTTGAAGACATATCCGGGTTGGTTTGACCTCTTCAGTCAAGCCAAGCTTTCTGATGGTGGATGCAGGTATTAGATTGATACTTGCTCCAAGGTCACATAGAGCTGTCTTAGTACAAGCACCCTCTATTGGGCATGGTATCATAAAGCTCCCTGGATCTTGAAGCTTCTCTGGTAAGCTTTTCAGAATGACTGCACTGCATTCTTCAGTAAGAAACACTTTTTCAGTTTCTCTCCAATTCTTCTTATGACTTAAGATCTCTTTCATGAACTTAGCATAAGGGGGTATTTGCTCAAGTGCCTCTGCAAATGGGATCTTTATTTCAAGAGTCCTGAGATAGTCTGCAAAGCGGGCAAATTGTTTATCCTGTTCCGCTTGGCGGAGCTTCTGAGGATAAGGCATCTTGGCTTTATATTCTTCAACCTTAGTTGCTGCAGGTTTATTCCCTACAGAAGTGGTTGGAGAAGCCTTCTTAGAGGGGTTACTATCAGCACTTGCAGGTGTTTGATTCCTCATAGGTGTTTGAACGCCAGGGTTGGGTGCTGGATGGGCGTTTAACGCCAGCTTCCCACTATTTTCTGGCATTTGAACGCTGGAACTAGGCAAGGAATGGGTGTTTAACGCTAACTTTTCCCCCTTTTCTGGCGTTTGAACGCCAGAGTTATTCCTCTCTGGGCTCTTGATGTCCTCAGAGGGATCTTGGGTAGTGGTTTGGTCATACTCTGTCATATGTTCCTTTCTTGACTTTTTGCTATTTTGAGCTGAGATATTCAATGTCTTCCCGCTCCTTAGTTGGACAGCTTGGCATTCTTCTGTTATATGTTTAGATAGCTGCTGTCTTGTCTGATTCAATTGTGCTTCTATATTCTTGTTAGCATTTTTAGTGTCTTGGAGCATCTCTTTGAATTCTGCTAATTGTTTTGTCATAAGGAGTAATTGCTGATTAAGTTCAATAATCTGTTCTTGAGGATTGGGATCAGTAGTTACTGCCATAGCCTCTTCTTTTATGGAGGACTCACTGTTTGAGTACAGATGTTGATTTTTAGCAACTGTATCTATGAGTTCTTGAGCCTTTTCAATTGTTTTTCACATGTGTATAGATCCACCAGCTGAGTGGTCTAGAGACATTTGAGCTCTTTCTGTAAGGCCATAGTAAAAGATGTCTAACTGTACCCACTCTGAAAATATTTCAGAGGGGCATTTCCTTAGCATCCCTCTATACCTCTCCCAGGCATTATAAAGGGATTCATGATCCTATTGTTTAAAGCCTTGGATGTCCAGCCTTAGCTGTGTCATCCTTTTTGGAGGGTAAAATTGATTTAGGAATTTGTCTGATAACTGTCTCCATGTTTGTATGCTTGCTGTGGGTTGGTTATTTAACCACCTCTTAGCTTGATCTTTTACAGCAAATGGAAACAGTAATAATTTGTAGACATCCTGATCCACTTCTTTATCACGTACTGTGTCAGCAATTTGTAAGAACTGTGCCAGAAACTCAGTAGGTTCTTCCTGTGGAAGACCGGAATACTGGCAATTTTGCTGCACCATGATAATGAGCTGAGGATTTAGCTCAAAACTGCTTACTTTGATGGGAGGTATACAGATGCTACTCCCATATGCAGCTGTAATAGGGTTAGCATATGACCCCAGAGTCCTTCTGGACTGTTCATTTTCACTTATGTCCATGATGGAGAAAAGGGAATTGATATGAATTGCAAATAAATTATATTTTTATTTTTTTATTTATTTAATTAAAAGTAACCGAAAATAATAAAATAAAATAAAAGAAAAATAAAATAAAATTTCAAAAACTAAAAGAAAATAAAATCAAAGCAAATTGAAAACTAAATTAATTAATTAATTAAAAAAATTTTGAAATTAGCAATTAAAAAGGTATGATTGAGAATTATTTTGAAAAAGATATGATTAAGAAGATATAATTGCAAATTAAAAAAAAGATATGATTGAAAAGATATGATTGAAGAAATTAAAAAGATTTGATTTTTGAAAAAGATTTGAAAAGATCAATTTTTGAAATTAGAATATTGACTTGACTAAAAAAGAAGATATGATTTTGAAAATCTTTGACTAAATTAATGCAAAATTTCGAAATTTATGAGTAAAATAAGGAAAGGATATTTTTTTTATTTTTGAATTTTAATGCGGAAAGAGAAAAACAACAAAATGACACTAAACTTAGAAATTTTAGATCAAAACACAGAGAACAAACAAGAAAACTTTGAATGTCAAGATGAATACCGAGAACACTTTGAAGATTGGTGCACGAAATTGTGATGTCCAAGCTCGAACAATCCCTGGTAATGGCTCCAAAGCTTGGTGCTCTGATCTTAATTCATAATTGTCACAACTTCGATACAACTAACCAGCAAGTGCACTGGGTCGTCCAAGTAATACCTTACGTGAGTAAGGGTCGAATCCCACGGAGATTGTTGGTATGAAGCAAGCTATGGTCACCTTGTAAATCTCAGTCAGGCAGATATAAAGTGATAATGGTGTTTTCGAATATTATATAATAGAATAGGGATAGAGGTACTTATGTAAATCATAGGTAGGAATTTCAGATAAGTGAATGGAGATGCTTTTCGTTCCTCTGAACCACTGCTTTCCTGCTATCTTCATCCAATCAGTCTTACTCCTTTCCATGGCTGGCTTTATGCAAGGGCATCACCGTTGTCAGTGGCTACATCCCCTCCTCTCAGTGAATAATATGCTCACGCACCCTGTCACGGCACGGCTATTCATCTGTCGGTTCTCGATCATGCTGGAATAGGATTCACCCTCCTTTTGCGTCTGTCACTAACGCCCAGCACTCGCGAGTTTGAAGCTCGTCACAGTCATTCAATCATTGAATCCTACTCAGAATACCACAGACAAGGTTTAGACCTTCCGGATTCTCTTGAATGCCGCCATCATTCTAGCTTACGCCACGAAGATTCTGGTTAGGAGATCTAAGAGATACTCATTCTAGCTTAATTCATGTAGAACAGAAGTGTTTGTCAGGCACGCGTTCATAAGGGAGAAGGATGATGAGCGTCACACATAATCATCACCTTCATCACGTTCTTGGGTGCGAATAGATATCTTAGAAGCGAAATAAGAAGAATTGAATAGAAAACAGTAGTACTTTGCATTAATCTTTGAGGAACAGCAGAGCTCCACACCTTAATCTATGGAGTGTAGAAACTCTACCGTATGAAAATACATAAGTGAAGGTCCAGGCATGGCCGAGATGGCCAGCCCCCTAAACGAGATCAATGGTCTCCTAAGATGAACAATGGATTAAAACTGAGACCAAAGATGGTCAAAAAGACTAGTAAAAGGTCCTATTTATAATAAACTAGTCACTAGGGTTTACATGAGTAAGTAATTGATGCATAAATCCACTTCCTGGGCCCACTTGGTGTATGTTTGGGCTGAGCCTGAGTGTTGCACGTGAATAGGCCATTTGTGGAGTTGAACGCCAGCTTTTGTGCCAGTTTGGGCGTTCAACTCTGGTTTTGGCTCCTTTTCTGGCGCTGGACGCCAGATTTGGGCAGAAGGCTGGCGTTGAACGCCAGTTTACGTCATCAATTCTTGGCCAAAGTATGGACTATTATATATTGCTGGAAAGCCCTGGATGTCTACTTTCCAACGCAATTGGAAGAGCGCCATTGCGAGTTCTGTAGCTCCAGAAAATCCACTTTGAGTGCAGAGAGGTCAGAATCCAACAACATCAGCAGTCCTTCTTCAACCTCTGAATCTGATTTTTGCTCAAGTCCCTCAATTTCAGCCAGAAAATACCTGAAATCACAGAAAAACACACAAACTCATAGTAAAGTCCAGAAATGTGAATTTAACATAAAAACTTATGAAAACATCCCTAAAAGTAACTAGATCCTACTAAAAACATACTAAAAACAATGCCAAAAAGCGTATAAATTATCCGCTCATCACAACACCAAACTTAAATTGTTGCTTGTCCCCAAGCAACTGAAAATCAAATAGGATAAAAAGAAGAGAATATACTATAAATTCCAAACTATCAACGAAACAGAGCTTTAATCATATGAGCGGGACTTATAGCTTTTTGCCTCTTGAATAGTTTTGACATCTCACTTTATCCATTGAGGTTCAGAATGATTGGCATCTATAGGAACTTCAGATTTCGAATAGTGTTATTGACTCTCCTAGTTCAGTATGATGATTCTTGAACACAACTTCTTTATGAGTCTTGGCCGTGGCCCTAAGCACTTTGTTTTCCAGTATTACCACCGGATACATAAATGCCACAGACACATAATTGGGTGAACCTTTTCAGATTGTGACTCAGCTTTGCTAAAGTCCCCAATTAGAGGTGTCCAGGGTTCTTAAGCACACTCTTCTTTTGCTTTGGACCTTGACTTTAACCGCTCAGTCTCAAGTTTTCACTTGACACCTACACGCCACAAGCACATGGATAGGGACAGCTTGGTTTAGCCGCTTAGACCAGGATTTTATTCCTTTAGGCCCTCCTATCCACTGATGCTCAAAGCCTTTGGATCCTTTTTATTTGCCCTTGCCTTTTGGTTTTAAGGGTCATTGGCTTTTTGCTCTTGCCTCTTGGTTTTAAGAGCCTTGGCTTTGTCCTTTGCTGCTTTTTCTTGCTTCAAGAATCATTTTTATGATTTTTCAGATTATCAAATAACATGTCTCCTAGTCATCATTCTTTCAAGAGCCAACATATTTAACATTCTTAAACAACAACTTCAAAAGACATATGCACTGTTCAAGCATACATTCAGAAAACAAGAAGCATTGTCACCACATCAATATAATTAAACTAAGTTCAAGGATAAATTCGAAACTCATGTACTTCTTGTTCTTTTGAATTAAAACATTTTTCATTTATGAGAGGTGATGGATTCATAGGACATTTATAACTTTAAGACAAAGTTACTAACTACTAATGATCATGTAATGAAGACACAAACATAGATAAGCACATAACATAGAAAACGAAAAACAGAAGAAATAAGAACAAGGAATGAATCCACCTTAGTGATGGTGGCGTTTCCTTCTTGAGGAACCAATGATGTCCTTGAGCTCTTCTATGTCTCTTCCTTGTCTTTGTTGCTCCTCCCTCATTGCTTTTTGATCTTCTCTTATTTCATGAAGCATGATGGAGTGCTCTTGATGTTCCACCCTTAGTTGTCCCATATTGGAACTCAATTCTTCTTGGGAGGTGTTGATATGCTCCCAATAGTTTTGTGGAGGAAAGTGCATTTGAGGCATTTCTGGAATCTCATGGTGATGAGCTTCATACGCCTCTTGAGCTCCATGAGTGGGCTCTCTTGCTTGCTCCATCTTTTTCTTAGTGATGGGCTTGTCCTCTTTGATGAGGATATCTCCCTCTATGTCAATCCCAGCTGAATTGCATAGGTGGCAGATGAGGTGAGGAAAGGCTAACCTTGCCATGGTGGAGGACTTGTCAGCCACCTTGTAGAGTTCTTGAGGTATAATCTCATGAACTTCCACCTCTTCTCCAATCATGATGCTATGGATCATGATGGCCCGGTCTATAGTAACTTCAGACCGGTTGCTAGTGGGAATGATTGAGCATTGAATAAACTCCAACCATCCTCTAGCTACAGGCTTGAGGTTCAATCTTCTTAGTTGAACCGGGTTGCCTTTGGAGTCAATCTTCCATTGAGCTCCTTCTACACATATGTCCCTAAGGACTTGGTCCAACCTTTGATCAAAGTTGACTTTCCTTGTGTAGGGGCGTGCGTTCTCTTCCATGTATGGCAAGTTGAACGCCAACCTCACATTCTCCGGACTAAAATCTAAGTATTTCCCCCGAACCATTGTAACATAGTTCTTTGGATCCGGGTTCTTACTTTGATCATGGTTCTTGGTGATCCATGCATTGGCATAGAACTCTTTGAACCATTAGGATGCCGACTTGTTGGATGGGATTTGTTAGAACTTCCCAACCTCTTCTTTGAATTTCATGTCGGATCTCCGGATACTCATTTCTTTTGAGTTTAAAAGGGACCTCAGGGATCACCTTCTTCTTGGCCACAACATCATAGAAGTGGTCTTGATGGGCTTTAGAGATGAATCTTTCCATCTCCCATGACTCGGAAGTGGAAGCTTTTGTCTTCCCTTTCCCTCTTCTAGAGGATTCTCCGGTCTTTGATGCCATCAATGGTAATGGAAAAACAAAAAAGCTATGCTTTTACCACACCAAACTTAGAATATTGCTCGCCCTCGAGCAATAAACAAAAGAATAGAAGAAGAAGAAGAAGAAATATGGAGAGGGAGAGGGAGATGTGGTTTCGGCCAAGAGGAGTGTAGAGGGGTGTGTTGTGTGAATTTGATGAAGAATGGAGGTCTTTATATAGGGAAGGGAGGGGGGGTTAAGGTTCGGCCATATGGGTGGGTTTGGGTGGGAAATTGGTTTTGAATTTTGAAGGAAGGTGGAGTTTATGAGGTAGGTTTATTGGGAAGAGTGGGTGGATGTGAGTGGTGAAGGTTTAGTGGGGAAGAGAGATTGAGGTGATTGGTGAGGGGTTTTTAGGGAAGAGTGTTTATGGGGTTGTGTGAAAGAGAGTGGTGAGAAGAAGTGAGTGGAGGTAGGTGGGGATCCTGTGGGGTCCACAGATCCCGAGTGGATCCTGTGGGGTCCACAGATCCTAAGATGATCCTGTGGGGTCCACAGATCCTGAGGTGTCAAGGCATTTACATCCCTGCACCATTAGGCATGTAAAAATGCCTTTGTTCCCAACTCTGGGCGTTCAACGCCAGGTTGGTGGCCATTTTGGGCGTTCAACGCCCATCTGTGTGCCATTTCTGGCGTTGAACGCCAAAACCATGCCTGTTCTGGCGTTCAGCGCCCAGAAGCTGCCCATTTTGGGCGTTCAGCGCCAAAACCATGCTCTGTTCTGGCGCTGAACGCCAGACAGATGCTCCTCCACGGTGTGATTTTTCTTCTGCTGTTTTTGATTCCGTTTTCAATTTTTATTTATTTTGTGACTCCACATGATCATTAACCTAAGAAAATATGAAAAACAATAATAATAGAGTTAGATAAATAAACATTGGGTTGCCTCCCAACAAGCGCTTCTTTAATGTCAATAGCTTGACAGTGGGCTCTCATGGAGCCTCACAGATATGCAGAGCTTTGTTGAGATTTTCCAACACCAAACTTAGAGTTTGGATATGGGAGTTCAACACCAAACTTAGAGTTTGGTTGTGGCCTCCCAACACCAAACTTAGAGTTTGACTGTGGGGGCTCTGGTTGACTCTGCTTTGAGAGAAGCTTTTCAAGCTTCCTCTCCATGGTTGCAGAGGGAGATCCTTGAGTTTTGAATACAAGGGAGTTCTCATTCCATTGAAGGACTATTTCACCTCTGTCAACATCAATCACAGCTCTTGCTGTGGCCAGGAAAGGTCTTCCTAGGATGATGGATTCATCCTCTTCCTTTCCAGTATCCAGGACTATGAAATCAGCAGGGATGTAAAGGCCCTCAACCTTTACTAAAACGTCCTCTACTTGTCCATATGCCTGTTTTCTTGAGCTGTCTGCCATATCTAATGAGATTTTAGTAGCTTGCACCCCATAGATTCCCAGTTTCTCTATTACAGAGAGGGGCATGAGGTTTATTCCTGAACCAAGGTCACATAGAGCCTTAAAGATCATGGTGCCTATGGTACAGGGTATTATGAACTTTCCAGGATCCTGTCTCTTCTGAGGCAATGTCAGTTGATCCAGATCACTTAGTTCATTGATGAACAAGGGAGGTTCAACTTCCCAAGTATCAATGCCAAATAATTTGGCATTCAGCTTCATGATTGCACCATGAAACTTGGCAGTTTGCTCTTCAGTAACATCCTCATTCTCTTCAGAAGAGGAATACTCATCAGAGCTCATGAAGGGCATAAGGAGGGTTAATGGAATCTCTATGGTCTCTAGATGAGTCTCAGATTCCTTTGGTTCCTCAGAGGGAAGCTCCTTATTGATCACTGGACGTCCCAGGAGGTCTTCCTCTTTGGGATTCACGTCCTCTCCTCTCCTCACAGGTTCGGCCATGGCGCTTATGTCAATGGCCTTGCACTCTCCTTTTGGGTTCTCTTCTGTATTGCTTGGGAGAGTACTAGGAGGGATTTCAGTGATCCTTTTACTCAGCTGGCCCACTTGTGCTTCCAGATTTCTAATGGAAGACCTTGTTTCATTCATGAAACTTACAGTGGCCTTAGATAGATCAGAGACTAGATTTGCTAAATTAGAAGTATTTTGTTCAGAGTTCTCTGTCTGTTGCTGAGTTGATGATGGAAAAGGTTTGCTATTGCTAAACCTGTTTCTTCCACCATTATTAAAGCCTTGTTGGGGCTTTTGATCCTTCCATGAGAAATTTGGATGATTTCTCCATGTTGAGTTATAGGTGTTTCCATAAGGTTCACCTAAGTAATTTACCTCTGCTATTGCAGGGTTCTCAGGATCATAAGCTTCTTCTTCAGAAGATGCCTCTTGAGTACTGTTGGATGCAGCTTGCATTCCATGCAGACTCTGAGAAATCATATTGACTTGCTGAGTCAATATTTTATTCTGAGCCAATATGGCATTCAGAGTATCAACTTCAAGAACTCCCTTCTTCATAGGCGTCCCATTGCTTACAGGATTCCTTTCAGAAGTGTACATGAACTGGTTATTAGCAACCATGTCAATGAGTTCTTGAGCTTCTGCAGGCGTTTTCTTTAGGTGAATGGATCCACCTGCAGAGGTGTCCAGTGACATCTTTGATAGCTCAGATAAACCATCATAGAATATATCCAGGATGGTCCATTCTGAAAGCATGTCAGAAGGACACTTTTTGGTCAACTGTTTGTATCTTTCCCAAGCTTCATAGAGGGATTCACCTTCTTTCTGTCTGAAGGTTTGAACATCAGCTCTAAGCTTGCTCAGCTTTTGAGGAGGAAAGTACTTGGCTAAGAAAGCCGTGACCAGCTTATCCCAAGAGTTCAGGCTGTCTTTGGGTTGAGAATCCAACCATAATCTAGCTCTGTCTCTTACAGCAAAAGGGAAAAGCATGAGCCTGTAGACTTCAGGATCTACTCCATTAGTCTTAACAGTATCACATATCTGCAAGAATTCAGTCAAGAACTGAAAAGGATCTTCAGATGGAAGTCCATGAAACTTGCAGTTCTACTGCATCAGAGAAACTAATTGAGGTTTCAGCTCAAAGTTGTTTGCTCCAATGGCAGGAATGGAGATGCTTCTTCCATGTAAATTGGAATTAGGTGCAGTGAAGTCACCAAGCATCTTCCTTACATTATTATTATTTTCGGCTGCCATCTCCTCTTCCTGTTCGAAAATTTCTGAAAGGTTATCTCTGGATTGTTGTATTTTAGCTTCTCTTAATTTTCTCTTTAGAGTCCTTTCAGGTTCTGGATCTGCTTCCACAAGAATGTTCTTATCCTTGCTCCTGCTCATATGACAAAGAAGAAGGCACAGAAAAATAATAATAATAATAGAGATCCTTTATACCACAGTATAGGGATCCCTTTGTGAGTGGAAGAAAAGAGGGGGAGACAAAGAATGTGATGTAAAGGAAGAAACACAACTGTACGGATGGAAGAGATGTGAGATGAGATGTTAGGATATGAATGAATAAATAGAATAGGATGGGGGAGGGATAATTTTCAAAAATTATTTTGAAAAAGAGTTAGTGATTTTTGAAAAATGGTTTTTGAAAAATGTTAGAAATTTTCGAAAAATTTTTAAAATTTAAAAATAAAAATAATTAGTTAATAAAAAAAAAATTTTTGAAAAAGAGGGAAGATATTTTCGAAAATTAGAGAGAGAGAGTTAGTTAGGTAGTTTTGAAAAAGTTAAGAAACAAACAAAAAGTTAGTTAGTTAGTTGAAACAAATTTTGAAAAGATAAGAAGTTAGGAAGTTAGAAAAGATATTTTGAAAAGATATTTTTGAAAAAGATAAGATAAGAAGATATTTTAGAAACTAATTTTGAAAAAGATTTGATTTTTAAAATCTCAATTAATGACTTGATTCATAAGAAATCACAAGATATGATTCTAGAACTTAAAGTTTGAATCTTTCTTAACAAGCAAGTAACAAACTTCAAATTTTTTAATCAAAACATTAATTGATTATGTTAATTTCGAAAATTTGGTATAAAAATAAGAAAAAGATTTTTGAAAAATATTTTTAGAATTTTCGAAAATAACTAAGGAATTTGAAAAAGATTTGATTTTTGAAAAAGATTTTGAAAAAGATAAGATTTTCAAATTGAAAATTTGATTTGACTCATAAGAAACAACTTGATTTTAAAAATTTTTGAAAAAGTCAATCCAAATTTTCGAATTTGATGAGAGAAAAAGGGAAAGATATTTTTTTGATTTTTGAAATTTTTATGAAAAACATGAAAATTATGCAATGCATGAAATTTTTAGATCAAAACAATGAATGCATGCAAGAATGCTATGAATGTCAAGATGAACACCAAGAACACTTTGAATGTCATGATGAACATCAAGAATATATTTTTGAAAAATTTTTAATGCAAAGAAAACATGCAAGACACCAAACTTAGAATTCTTTAATGCTTAGACACTAAGAATTCAAGAATGCATATGATAAACATGAAAAGACACAAAACAAAAAGTCATCAAGATCAAACAAGAAGACTTACCAAGAACAACTTGAAGATCATGAAGAACACTATGAATGCATGATATTTTCGAAAAATGCTAGATGCATATGCAAGTGACACCAAACTTATGATATGACTCAAGACTCAAACAAGAAATAGAAAAATATTTTTGATTTTTATGATTTTCTAATTTTTTTGGATTTTTTTTTTCGAAAATTAATATGAAAAAGAAAAAATAAGGGTTCCAAAATTTTTAACATGAATTCCAGGAATCTTGCTTTCTTAGTCTAAAGCTTCAGTCCAGGAATTAGACATGGCTCACTAGCCAGCCAAGCTTTCAATGAAAGCTCCAGTCCAAAACACTAGACATGGCCAATGGCCAGCCAAGCTTCAGCATTTAACACCAGAGTATATTGATCTTGATAACAAATTGCTGCTCATCATTTATCAAGTATGTAACTTACCTCTGATGGTTTGGAAGCCTCAGTCCAAAAGAATTTAGACATGGCTTTACAGCCAGCCAGGCTTCACATGCTTCATGAAACACTAGAATTCATTCTTAAAAATCTTGAATAAAATTTTTGAAAACATTTTTATTTTTTTTCGAAAACAGATGAGAGATTTTTGAAAATATTTTTGAAATAATTTTTTTTTTTGAAAACAAAACAAAAAGAAAATTACCTAATCTGAGCAACAAGATGAACCGTCAGTTGTCCAAACTCGAACAATCCCCGGAAACGGCGCCAAAAACATGGTGCACGAAATTGTGATGTCCAGGCTCGAACAATCCCTGGTAATGGCTCCAAAGCTTGGTGCTCTGATCTTAATTCATAATTGTCACAACTTCGATACAACTAACCAGCAAGTGCACTGGGTCGTCCAAGTAATACCTTACGTGAGTACGGGTCGAATCCCACGGAGATTGTTGGTATGAAGCAAGCGATGGTCACCTTGTAAATCTCAGTCAGGCAGATATAAAGTGATAATGGTGTTTTCGAATATTATATAATAGAATAGGGATAGAGGTACTTATGTAAATCATAGGTAGGAATTTCAGATAAGCGAATGGAGATGCTTTTCGTTCCTCTGAACCACTGCTTTCCTGCTATCTTCATCCAATCAGTCTTACTCCTTTCCATGGCTGGCTTTATGCAAGGGCATCACCGTTGTCAGTGGCTACATCCCCTCCTCTCAGTGAATAATATGCTCACGCACCCTGTCACGGCACGGCTATTCATCTGTCGGTTCCCGATCATGCTGGAATAGGATTCACCCTCCTTTTGCGTCTGTCACTAACGCCCAGCACTCGCGAGTTTGAAGCTCGTCACAGTCATTCAATCATTGAATCCTACTCAGAATACCACAGACAAGGTTTAGACCTTCCGGATTCTCTTGAATGCCGCCATCATTCTAGCTTACGCCACGAAGATTCTGGTTAGGAGATCTAAGAGATACTCATTCTAGCTTAATTCATGTAGAACAGAAGTGTTTGTTAGGCACGCGTTCATAAGGGAGAAGGATGATGAGCGTCACACATAATCATCACCTTCATCACGTTCTTGGGTGCGAATAGATATCTTAGAAGCGAAATAAGAAGAATTGAATAGAAAACAGTAGTACTTTGCATTAATCTTTGAGGAACAGCAGAGCTCCACACCTTAATCTATGGAGTGTAGAAACTCTACCGTATGAAAATACATAAGTGAATGTCCAAGCATGGCCGAGATGGCCAGCCCCCTAAACGAGATCAATGGTCTCCTAAGATGAACAATGGATTAAAACTGAGACCAAAGATGGTCAAAAAGACTAGTAAAAGGTCCTATTTATAATAAACTAGTCACTAGGGTTTACATGAGTAAGTAATTGATGCATAAATCCACTTCCTGGGCCCACTTGGTGTATGTTTGGGCTAAGCCTGAGTGTTGCACGTGCAGAGGCCATTTGTGGAGTTGAACGCCAGCTTTTGTGCCAGTTTGGGCGTTCAACTCTGGTTTTGGCTCCTTTTCTGGCGCTGGACGCCAGATTTGGGCAGAAGGCTGGCGTTGAACGCCAGTTTACGTCGTCAATTCTTGGCCAAAGTATGGACTATTATATATTTCTGGAAAGCCCTGGATGTCTACTTTCCAACGCAATTGGAAGCGCGCCATTTCGAGTTCTGTAGCTCCAGAAAATCCACTTTGAGTGCAGAGAGGTCAGAATCCAACAACATCAGCAGTCCTTCTTCAACCTCTGAATCTGATTTTTGCTCAAGTCCCTCAATTTCAGCCAGAAAATACCTGAAATCACAGAAAAACACACAAACTCATAGTAAAGTCCAGAAATGTGAATTTAACATAAAAACTTATGAAAACATCCCTAAAAGTAACTAGATCCTACTAAAAACATACTAAAAACAATGCCAAAAAGCGTATAAATTATCCGCTCATCAAAGATCAAGATAAACACCAAGAACAAATTTTTGAAAAATTTTTAAGTAAATAAAAGCACAAAGGAAACCAAACTTTAAATTTTTAGAAAATCAAACACAACTTTTCGAAAATTTAAAGAAAAACACAAAGAAGACACCAAACTTAGAATTTTTAAAGATCAAGAAAGAACTAAGGACATGCAATTTCGAAAATTAAAAGAAAATAAAATCATGCAATTAACACCAAACTTAAAATATAAAACTAAACTCAAATAAAAGACTCTAAACCAATAAAAACAAAATATTCCTAATCTAAGCAACAAGAATAACCGTCAGTTGTCCAAACTCGAACAATCCCCGGCAACGGCACCAAAAACTTGGTGCACGAAATTACAATCACACTTTTGCAACTCCGCACAACTAACCAGCAAGTGCACTAGGTCGTCCAAGTAATACCTTACGTGAGTAAGAGTCGATCCCACGGAGATTGTCGGCTTGAAGCAAGCTATGGTTATCTTGTAACTCTTAGTCAGGATATCAATAATTCCCAGATTTAATTGTAAAGAGTAAAAGAACATGAAATAAATACTTGTTATGCAGTAATGAAGAATAGATTGAGGCTTTGGAGATGCTTTGTCTTCTGAATCTCTGCTTTCCTACTATCTTCTTCTTCATGCACGCAAAGCTCCTTCCATGGCAAGCTTTATGTTGGGCATCATCGTTGTCAATGGCTACTTCCCGTCCTCTCAGTGAAAATGTTCCAAATGCGCTCTCACCGCACGGCTAATCATCTATCGGTTCTCGATCATGTCGGAATAGGATCCATTGATCCTTTTGCGTCTGTCACTACGCCCAACAATCGTGAGTTTGAAGCTCGTCACAGTCATCCCTTCCCAGATCCTACTCAGAATACCACAGACAAGGTTTAGAGGTTCCGGATCTCAAGAATGGCCGCCAATAATTCTAGCTTATACCACGAAGACTCTGATCTGAATCATGAGGCTAAGAGATATGCACTCAATCTAAGATAGAACGGAGGTGGTTGTCAGGCACGCGTTCATAGGTGAGAATGATGATGAATGTCACGGATCATCACATTCATCAAGTTGAAGTGCGAATGAATATCTTAGAATAGAAGCAAGCGTGATAGAATAGAAAACAGTAGTAATTGCATTAATTCATGAAGAACAGCAGAGCTCCTCACCCCCAACAATGTGGTTTAGAGACTCATGCCGTAGAAGATACAATATGAAACGTGTAGAATGGCATGAGGTACAAGATGAATCACTAAAAGTAGTTTTTATAGTAAACTGGTGACCTAGGGTTACAGAAAATGAGTAAGCTAGGGTGTTTAGTGTAAAAATCCACTTCCGGGGTCCACTTGGTGTGTGCTTGGGCTGAGCATTGAAGCTTTCATGTGTAGAGACTTTTCTTGGAGTTAAACGCCAGCTTTTGTGCCAGTTTGGGCGTTTAACTCCAGTTTTTATGCCAGTTCCGGCGTTAAACGCCAGAATTCTTGAGCTGACTTGGAACGCCTGTTTGGGCTATCAAATCTCGGGTAAAGTATGGACTATTATATGTTCTTGGAAAGCCCAGGATGTCTACTTTCCAACGCAATTGAGAGCGCCCCACTTGGGCTTCTGTAACTCCAGAAAATCCACTTTAAGTGCAGGGAGGTCAGAATCCAACAGCATCTGCAGTCCTTTTTCGGCCTCTGAATTAGATTTTTGCTTAGGTCCCTCAATTTCAGCCAGAAAATACCTGAAATCATAGAAAAAGACACAAACTCATAGTAAAGTCCAGAAAAGTGAATTTTAAATAAAAACTAATAAAAAATATGATAAAAACTAATTAAAATATACTAAAAACATACTAAAAACAATGCCAAAAAGCGTATAAATTATCCGCTCATCATGCACCAATGACCCATGACATTCATCCTTGTTCTACTTGGGTTCCATGTGAGTCCTGACCCAGATAGCATTGAGCTAAAGCTAGAGATTGTATTGCGGATTCCAAGGGTGTACCTGGGTGACTTTGGATATATCATATAAAATCCTGTTGACTGTGAGTTACTGAGGTCTGTATGGCGTTAAGGCTAGAGTCAGAGAAGCATCATTTCCTGATCTACAAGATCCAACCTTGTCTGTGGCATTTTGAGTAGTATCGCGAAAGGGAGTGGATTGCTTAGGTCTTCACCTTCGGCCATAGTGGGAAGCCATGAGTTAACTTGATGAGAGGACATGAGTTGTTCGGATATGGTGGACTGCTATGGTTTAGAAGAAATTAACTTGATGAGAGGACATGAGTTTATCATGTATGGCTACCATTGAAGGAATCATTCGTTATTGAAGTAGACAGTAAGAAAAGTTAATCTGGAAAGAATACGCATCTCCGAAGCCTTAATTGAATCTCTATCACTGTTTTTACACCAACCTGGTATTTCGTTCTTTATTATTTTATTTATGCTTTCAAACAAACAACCATCTTTTTTAATCGCCTGACTAAGATCTACTAGATAGCCATTGCTTACTCAATCCAACAATCTCCGTAGGATTCGACCCTCACTCACCTGTGGTATTACTTGGACGACCCGGTGCACTTGCCGGTTCATTTGTGCGAAACTTGCGGAGTTCAATTTTGCGCCCCAAAGCGCGTGCAAGTCAATCCCTTTGATGATCATACTCAAAATGCAACAGACAAGGTCGGATCTTCCGGATCAGAGACTGCTGCTCTTATGGTTCTAGCTCTTAGAGCCACAGGGACCTCAATTTCCCCTGACTAACAAGGTTATATGTCACATACCCCCAGATAATTCTGTTGGAACCCGTGATGCATCCTCAAGCTGTAGCTCAATACTATCCGGGTCAGGACTCGTAAAGAAATCATGTAGAATCAAGATTCATAAGGATGAAAAATGACAATGCATCATATAATAGAATCACACATTCATTGGAATAGAAAAGTAATTGTATTAATTTATAGGAATCAGCAGAGCTCCTAACCTTAACCTAACTCATACTGTACAAAAGGTTCACACGTTCAAGAAGCTAAAAGTCAAAGATCGGGATAAAAATTTCTAAACAAGGGTGATCTTTCTTCTATATATACTAATCTAATAATTAAAAATTACAAAAATGAAGTAAACTAAGTAAAATGATGCGAAAATCCACTTCTAGGCCCACTTGGTGAGTGTTTGGGGTGAGCTTGGCTTCTAACTTGAAGGAATGGGCGTTGGACGCCCACTAGGGAGTGTCCATGCTGCTTCCTTGCTCCCCTTGGGGTCTTGAACGCTAGATTGAGTCCCTTTGGGGCGTTCAACATTGGCTTGAGTCCCTTTGGGGAGTTGAACTCCAGAAAAGGAGTAGTTTGGGCATCAATTTGGGCAGTCCAATCTGAAGAAAAGTATAAACCATTATATATTGCTGGAAAGCTCTAGAAGTTAGATTTCCAATTCCATTAAGAACTCATCATTTGGACCTCTGTAGCTCCATAAATGCTTGTTTGAATACACGGAGGTCAGATTCTGACAGCATCTGCTATGCTTTCCTTGCCTCTGTATTAGAGTTTTGCCAAAACTTGTCAAGTTTCACCTAAAATCATAAGAAAATATAAAAGCTTAAAGTAGCATCCAAAAAGTGAATTTTGCATAAAAACCTACTAAAACATAATAAAACTCATCAAAACTTACTGAAAACACTAAGAAAATTACATAAAAAAGCATATAAAATATCCGCTCATTAGAACACCAAACTTAAACTGTTGCTTGTCCTCAAGCAACCAAAAACAAGTAGGACTAAAAATAAGAGAGTGATATAATATGTCTTAAAGTTTTTCAATGAAGCCCAGTTCCAAATGATAAGCGGGGCTAACAGCTCTTTACTTCTGAACAGTTTCGGCATCTCACTTTCCTTTGAAGTTCAGAAATATTGACATCTCTTGGAAAAATAATCCGGGTGATATTATTGATTCTCCTATTTTATCTCTTCTTGATTCTTGAACATAGCTTTTTTTTGTGCTTTTGATGAGCGGATATTTTATACGCTTTTTGGCATCGTTTTCATATAGCTTTTAGTAGTTTTTATTTAGTTGTTACTAAGTTTTTATAGGTTTTAGTGTTAAATTCACATTTTTGGATTCTACTATGAGTTTATGTGTTTTTGGACAATTTCATGTATTTTCTGGCTGAAATTGAGGAGCTGGAGCAAAAGTTTGATTCAGAGACAGAGAAAGCACTGCAGAAGCTGTCCGGATCTGACCTATCAGCACTCGGAAGAGCGTTTCTGGAGTTGCCGAAGTCAAAATGGAGCTCTCTCAATAGCTATGGAAATCTGACTTCCGGAGCTTTTCATCAATATATAATAGTCTATACTTTGCTTCGGATTAGAAGGTCCAAAACTGGCGTCCAACGCCAGCTTCTTGCCCCCCTTCCAAGCGTCCAGCGCCCAAAAGAGTAGAGACCAATGTACAAACGCCCAAAGAAGACCCCCTAGCTGGCGTTCGACACCCAGAGACGTCATGGCACGTGAATCTCATCAAAGCTCAGCCCAAACACTCACCAAGTGGGCCCCAGAAGTATATTTTAGCACTAGATAGACTGTTTTACCCATACTAGTCATTTGTTTTGTATTTAAGGGATTATATTTATGTAATTCAGACCTTTTAATCACCATCTTCGCCCATCATACACATTTACTATTGTATTTTCTTTTTAGAATGAGTTTCTAAACCTCTTAGGTTGAGGGGAAGAGCCCTACTGAGTCTTATGAATTAATAAAATTATTACTGTTTCTCTTCGATCCGTGTTTGATTAATTCTAAGATGTATATTCGTTTTTCATCAATATGAATGCGTTGAACTGGCACAAGGTTATCACATTCTACATGGGTTCAGAGTGCATCTTTCATCGGACAATGATGAACCACCAGCTTGAATATACATCTCTCAGATGACTAATCCACGACTTCGTTGGGGACTTCTCAAGACATTAGTTCAGCCGATTTCCGGGGAGATTAGGGTCTTTGTGGTAGAGGCTAGAACCCAAGGTGCATCATTCTCTGATCCGAAAGATCTGACCCTGTCTGTGGCATTTTGAGTAGAATCATTAAGGAGAATGAACTGTACGAGCTTCACCCTCAATCAGAATGGATCCGCACTAAACCTGGGATTCAGATCTGGAAGAGTATCGGTAGCTGCTCAAACCAGTGTCAATCACATACGACCTGCCATTGAAGAAATCACTCACAAGCAAAGAGAGCAGTAATAATGAAGTTAATTCAGAAAGGCAACGCAACTCAAATCCTCAACTCTATCTCTAAAGTATTAGCACCCTATTATTAAACATTGTAATTCCATCTTTTAATTCAACAAACTTCTGATCTGCCTGACTAAGACCTGCAAGATAACCATAGCTTGCTTCAAACTACAATCCTCGTGGGATCGACCCTAACTCGTTCAGTTATTAGTTGGACAACCCAGTGCACTTGCTGGTACAACAGTACGAAGGTGTGGAGATTCGTGCCACCAAGTTCTTGGCACTGTTTGCCGGGGATTGTTCGAGTTTGGACAAACTGACAGATTGTCTTGCTCCCTAGATCAGGTAATTTATTTTATTTGAGTCTTTTAAGTTTTATTTTCTTCTTCTCTATTTTTTTCAAAAATTTTTAAAAACTCTTTCAAAAATATTTTTCTTTCCTTTGTTTGATCTTTAATTTTGTTTGAGTCCTTTTGTTTGTGTTCTTGTTGAGTGTTTTATTTTTATCTTTTTCTTCTTAAAATTTTTGAAAAAAAAATCAAAAAGCTTTTCAAAAATATTTTTCTTTTCTTTGTTTAATTTTTGTTTTTGGTTTGAGTCTTGTGTTCTTGTTCTTGTTGAGTTTTTCATCCCTTTTGAGTCTTTCTTTCAAAAAGTTTTCAAAAATAATTTTTCTTTGTTTAAATCTTGTGTCAAGTTTTTAAGTTTGGTGTTTTCTTGTTATTTTTCTTTTGTTTTTCAAAAATTTCTTTTTAGTTTTCTAAAAGTTTAAGGTTTGGTGTTCTTTTTATGTTCTTGTGCTCTTTGAGTCTTTGAGTTTTGTTCTTTGTGTTCTTGTGAGTCTTCAAAGTGTTCTTGAGACTTTTTGGTGTTTTGATTTTAAAATTTTTAAGTTTGGTATTCCTTTGTGTTTCCCTCCAAAAATTTTCAAAAATAAGGAGCATTAGATCTAAAAATTTTTAAGTTTTTTGTCTTTTACTTGTTTTTCTCTTTCATCATTAAATTCAAAAATAAAAAAATATCTCCTCTAACTTAATTTTAACATAATTTTCAAAATTTTTAATTAAAAATTCAGATTTTGATTTCAAATTTTTATCTTATCTTATCTTAGTCTTCAAGTTTTCAAAAATCAAATCTTTTCAAAATTAAAAATATCATCTTTTTCAAAAATCTTATATTTTTCAAAAATCTTATCTTATCTTTTTCAATTTTCAAATTTTAAGAATTCAAATTTCAAATTTCATAATTAAAAATCTTATCTTTTTCAAATTTCAAATTTTAAAAATCAAATCTTTTTCAAAATTAAATTACTTATCTTATCTTTTTCTAATTTCAATTTTTAATTTCAAATCTTTTTTTATCTTATCTCTTATCTTATTTTAAATTAAAATCTTTTCTTAATTAATATCTTATCTTCTCTCTTCCTTTTCAAAACCTCCTAACTAACTCTTATCTCTTTCTTAATTTTCGAAAACTACTTCTCTTTCTTCTCTCTCCTCTTTTTCAAAACTACCTAACTAACTCTCATCTCTTCTTAATTTTCGAAAATTCCACTTCTCTTATCTCTCTTCTTTTTTCAAAACTACCTAACTAACTCTCCTCTCACTTAATTTTCGAAAACTTCTCATTCTTCTCTCTCTTCTATTTTTGAAAATTTAACATTTAAATTTTAAATTCTTTTTTAAACTTTTTAACTTTAATTTTTGAAAATAATAAATAAATAAAATAAAAAAATATTTTAATTCTTATTTACTTTTTCTATTTATACTTCTCTTCTTAACTCTACTCATATAATTCTTCTTCTTCCCCCTCTGTATTCTTCTTTCTCATCTTCCATCCTCTCCTTTATTTCTCTCTTCTTTCTTCACATCTCACTGGAAGCTCTTTTGTCCAAGTGGTACAAAAAGCTTTCTTCTTTTCTTTCTTTTCTTTTCTTATTTATGACCAGGAACAGGGATAAAGAACCCCTCTTGACTCCTGATCCTCAACCTGAGAACACTCTAAGGAGGTGTTTACAACAAGCTAAAGCACAACACTCCCGAAGAGACCTTTCAAAAAGTTTTGAACAAGAAATAGAGGACATGGCCAAACCTCAAGAGGAGCCCAAAAAGGTTCTTGGTGACTTCATCATGCCTACCTCTAACTTTTATGGCAGAAGTATTTCTGTACTTGCCATTGGAGCTAACAATTTTGAGCTTAAGCCCCAGTTAGTCTCTCTTCTATAGCAAAACTGCAAATTCCATGGACTTCCTAATAAACCCTATTTTTAGGGTTTATCTTGTGCGAATTTAGAGTATTTTATCAACATTTCCTCACATTTATTCAATGAAATAGCATGGTTTTGTGATTCTCCCTTAATTTGTGCTTAGGTGTGAAAACATGCTTTTTAGACCTTGAATTAGCTAATTTTGATTCACCTTTGATTCCACTAGATGCCTTGATTGGTTTGTTAAGTGATTTCAGGTTGAAAAGGCTAGGAATGGATTAAAGGAGTGAAGAGGAAAGCATACAAAGTGGAGAACACATGGAAAAGCTAAAGAATTGGATGAGCTCATGGACGTGCACGCGCAATGTACGCGCACGCGTGGATCACAAAACTTCAAAGGATGCGCACACATGCTGTACGCATATGCGTCGGTGCCCGCACGTGATTTTAAAGTGAAAACGTGCCCAGCAAATTCTGAGAAGCTGTGGGGCCCAATCTAAACCAACTTTGGCACCAAAACACTTAAAAGGACCAAGGATTGAAGAGCAAAAGGGGGATTCCATCACTTTACACATAGTTTTAGTTAGTGAATGCTTTTGGTTAGTTTTAGAGAGAGAAGCTCTCACTTTTCTCTAGGATTAGGATTAGGTTTAGGATAATAAGCTTAGATCTAGGTTTTAATTCATGCTTTCATCTACTTCTACCTTTCAATTCTTTGTTGTTACATCTTGTTCTTCTATTCTTTTGTTGTAATTTCCTCTACTTTGTTTCTATACTTTGTTGTTGATCTATTCTTGTTTCTTCTATTTCCTT
Organism: Arachis hypogaea; assembly: GCF_003086295.3. Lineage (NCBI taxonomy): Eukaryota > Viridiplantae > Streptophyta > Magnoliopsida > Fabales > Fabaceae > Arachis > Arachis hypogaea. Next base: position 52,802,066 of record NC_092055.1, read on the forward strand.
TCAATTCAATTTGATGTAATTCATGTCAATAATGTTCTTTTTGATTGTTGTTGTTAATTTTTTGCAATAATTGATGTTAGATTTTATTCTTGTTGTCAATTTACTATGCTTCCCTTTTATACCTTCCAAGTGTTTGTCAAAATGCTTGAGAGGGTGTTAGAGTAGAACTTTGTGTTCTTGGCTTGGGAAGGTAACTTAGGAATTCTTGAGTTACTAATGTCCATGTGATTGATAGTTGGTAGCCATTGACTCTAGCTCTCATTGATTTAATTAGTGAATAGCTAGGACTTATGGACTTGGATTGATATAGCTCGTTTGACTTTCTTCTACTTGTTAGAGGATGACTTAGTGGGATTGATCCTTGCAATTATCATATTGTGGTTAGTAATAAGGATAGAGACCCTTGACCACCAAACCTTGCCAAGACCTTTTTGTCATTTGATTTCCATTGCCATTTACTTCTCTTGTTTCTTATCCAAAACCCCAAAATATACATGTCTATAGCCAATAACAAGAACACTACCCTGCAATTCCTTTGAGAGACGACCCGAGGTTTAAATACATCGGTTATTAGAATAATTTGGGGTTTGTACTTGTGACAAACAAAATTTTTGTATGAAAGGACTCTTTGTTGGTTTACAGACTATACTTGCAACAAGATTTTATTTGTGAAATTCTAAACATATAAAAAACCATTCATCAAAATGGCACCGTTGCCATAGGACTTAGTTAGTTTGTTCTTTTGCTTCCACTATAAATTCTTACTCTTTTGGCTATGAGTTTGGTTCTAATTGTGTTGAAGGAAATGCGAACTTCAATGACCACATGTGTCAAGGATGGAACCAACAAAGATGGGAGGAGCCTCAAGGAATTGATCACTCCTATTGGCAACAACGTCCGGATACTCATAAGTACAATCATCATCCTAATGCATGTCAATTCAATGGCTATGGTGACTCTTTTTGTGAAAATCAATTACCACCGTCATATGCCTATGACTCCTATCCTCAACATGAACCTCAACCATACTCACAAGCTTTTCCATACCAAACACCTCCCTATGACCCATATCCACCATATGACCAATCACCTATACCATATCCTTGTGACCACTATGAGCAAGAACCTTTAGAACCACCACAACTTTATCATGATTACTACCATGAACCACCTCAACACTCACCATCTCCATACCATTCTCAAGTAGAACCATCTTCCTACTATGAACCTTTTCGCCAAAATGATGAAGCCTCTTATCCACCCCAAGCTCCAATAGATGATCCTCTTACCTTGCTACTTCAAGGGCAAGCGGATATGCAAAGGAATACCATAGAGTTTGTGACCAACTTGACCAAGGTAGTGCATACTTTAGCCTACCAATGTTTGAACACTCAAGGTACTTCCGTGACCACGGGTGAAAGACCAAAAGAAGAGCAAAGTATGAAGAAGAGATTGGAAAAGTCGGTGGAGAAGGAGGAGTTGTGTTTTGTGTTGGAACAATTAGAGGAACCTACAATTATTGAAGAAAAGGAAGACATGGTTGAAAATTTGGGAGATGTGGAGCCACCATGGGAGTCTCAACCACCTCCGGAACGTATCAAAATAGAAGAATATGAAGAGGTTGATCAAGAGATGGAGTCAATCATCAACAAATTCCTATCAAAAGTTGAATCCTCTCCCATTCGGTGTGAAATTGATGTTATTGAAGACAACTCCATACCAAGTGATATTGGTATCCTTGTTGAAGAAGTTGACAAGCAAGAAGAAATTGAAAGAAGTTGTCAAGGGGTGGAAATAACTAAGGAAGAGCCTAAGGGAATAGACCTCGCATTGTCTAAGTGTGGAGAAGTCTTCCTCCCTAAGTCACCATCCAACCCAACATTCAAGTGGGTAAAATTCTTATCCCTAAGATTCACTTTCTCACTTGAATATGGGTTGATTGAAACGGATGGGCAACTTAGAGCTCTTTGCAGAATCAATGGTAAGAGGGAGTTGTGTAGTGGTTGGAAGTTTGGAATTACGCTCATTAGGGTCAAAGCTACAAGGCATAAGGACCATGATTGGAGGAATGCAACCTTGTGTGGATCTAGGAAGAGAACTTGGCTTGCTAAAGAGAATTCTACGTGTCAACCACCCGGATGGAAGAATCATAATAACCAACTTGAAGACGGGTGCGAAAATAAGATATGGGATTGATAAACCCATATTTTATGATATATTTGTGCTTAATTTGAGTGATTTATTCAACTCTTTACCCATTTATTCATATTAATTGCATGGTTTTACTTTTCCTTCCTTATTATGTGATGTATGTGAAAAACATGTTTCCTATGCTTTTAAATTAATTATTTTAATTACCTTTATTTCCATTCGATGCCGTGATTAGTGTGTTGAGTAGTTTCAGATCTTCTAAGGCAGGAATGACTCAAAGGATGGAAAGGAAACATACAAAATTGGAAGGAAAGTGCAAAACGGAGTTCTGAAGAAACTGGCATCCACGCGATCGCGTGCCAAGCGCGAATCAACAGCGACGCGGCCGCATGACTAACGCGACCGCACACCTTAAGCAGAACGAATATGACGCTGTCGCATGACTGACGCGACCACGTGGCAAGGAAAAGCTCCGAACGACGCGACTGCGTCACCCACGTGGACGCGTGACAGAGGCCACGCACCAGAAATTGCAGAAAACGCTCCCAGCAATTTCTGAACCCCTTTTTGGCCCAAATCCAAGTCCAGAAGGCATAGACCAGAGGTCATGAAGTGAGGGAATGCATTCATTCAGGGAGAGCTCGCCAATTTCCACTTTCCATGAATTAGATTTAGTTTTGAGAGAGGTTCTCTCTCTCTCTTTAGGATTATTATTCACTTTCAGGATTATCTCTTTGATAAGGTTCAATATTCCTTTTATTTACTTTTGCAAGCTACTTTATGAATCCTTTCATGTTACAGATTACTCTTTTATTAATGTTATTTGAGGTATTTCAGTTTAATATTGATTACTCTTATTCATGCTATTGTTACTTTTACTCTGAAGACATTTTTATTCCAAGTAGATTTATTTTTCCCCTTTTGGTCTTGGTTAAGAAATCAGTAACTCAGGAGTTATCCAATTCAACAGCATAATTGATAATTGTTATCTTTGTTAATTGAATTGAACTTCCATAATCCCAATCTTTTCTTAGGAAATAAATAGGATTCAAAGATCAAACTAATTAATCCCTTGACCTTCCTTTATCTTAGTAAAGGTTAACAAAGTGGAATTAGGATTCAACCATTCATCATTGATAAGGATAGCTAGGATAGGACCTCTAATTTCTCATACCTTACCAAGAGTTTGCTTTACAGTATTTATCTATTTTCAATTGCCATTTAATTTACTTGTCATTAAATTACTTGTTCCTTATTCTTGAAACCCCAATTTTACAATCTTCAAAACCAATAATAAGAACATACTTCCCTGCAGTTCCTTGAGAAGACGACCCGAGGTTAAATACTCGGTTATCAATTTTAAGGGGTTTGTTACTTGTGACAACCAAAACGTTTGCACGAAAGGGATTTTTGTTGGTTTAGAAACTATATCTACAACGCGACTGTTTTTATGACATTCTTTACTGGCAATAATCTTGTTCGTCAAAATGGCGCCGTTGCCGGGGAATTGCAAACGTGTGCCTTATTATTGGTTATTGTAAATATTTTTCTTTTGCTTGTTTATTTATTTTTGTTTTTCCTTTTTAATTTTATTTGCTACTATGGACTCTCACCCCTCTCGCTTTGAGTTTGGTTCTAACTTTGTTGAAGGAAATAGAAGTTACAGCAGGAATATGCATGAAGGTCAAACCAATCAAGGATGGATGGAGCCAAGAGGATCTAATCAACCCTTCAGGCAACAACACCCTCCAAGATATCATGGACAACGACCATTCTACAATGCATCCCCAGTTGATAGATATGGTGGACAACCTTGTGACTACCAACAAGCCCCATCCCGTGCCTATAGACCATCCTCTCAACATAACCTCGAACCACCACACTCACAAGCTTCTCTTCACCATTCGCCACCATATGATCCTTTCTTACCCCAGTTCCAATCTAATCACTCCCAAGCACCACCACTTCCTTATGTTTCATATCCAAATCCATCACCCAGAGAATCAGAGGTTCGCCTCAAGGCAACAGTAAATAAACTTCAAACAACCATTTGACAACTGGAGCAAGCAGTAATTCAATTAGCTTCTAGACGCGCGAACATTCAAGGACCAACCACAGCCCCATGTGGACAATCTAATGAAGAGTGCAGCATGAAGGAGACACTAGAAACTCCAGTGGACAAGACAGGGAATGAATTCGTACTAGAACAAGTAGAAGAAGCTATCATTGTACAAGAAGAAGAGTTGATTGAAGATCTAGGAGACGTTGAATCTCCATGGGAATCCAGAGCTAAGGAGAACTCCGTCAACGATGTTACAGTTGATGCTAAAGAGGATATTGCACAATCCCCAAGGCAAGTCGTTTATGAAGAACTAGACGGAATAACCCAGGACACAAATTCCCTTGATGATGATAGTCACAAGTCTAGCTCTCTTAGTGATGAACTTGCATCCACAAGTGAATTCTCTAAGATCGAAGAATCTTCCCCAATTGAATACGAAGATGATGCAGAGGTAGATTTCTCTCAACCTCCAATCTATGACTCAAGTGATGAGGAAGATATTTAAGACTTTGACAAGGGAGAAGAACTTACAGAACCACCAGAAACACCTACCCCAAGGCCATTACCGCCTAATATAAGCTTCAAGTGGGTACAATCCTTAACCTTTAACTTTACTTATTCACTTGAATATGGTTTACATGAAACAGATGGCCAGCTTAGAGCTCTCTGCGGCTTTAAGAGTAAGAGGGAAATGGCTCGTGCTCAGAGCTGGTGCACAAGGTTCAATAAGGTTCCTCGCTTCAACTTGAAGTGCACGGATTGGTATCATGTTCAATCGAATGGATCATGGAAAACGTTTGGTTACCATGGTGAGAATCTACTTTCTAAACCACCCGGATGGAAACATGTAGATCAAGACGGAGGCGGATCTAAAAACAAGGCTTGGGATCTTGGAATCTATTCTGACATTCGTCACCCCGGGAACCTAACAATCTGTTTGAAGCTGTTCAGAAGCTTTACATGCCTAGTTTGGGACCCCGGAGGCTATTGGCATTCCAAGCATTGGTGGAGATTTCTGGATGAATTTAAACACAAGCCACCTGATACGCACAAAACTTGTCTCTCAACAAATTTTCTTCGGCAAGTGTACCGAACTTGTCGTCAAGTAAAAACTCACAATAGAGTGAGGTCGAATCCCACAGAGATTGATTGATCAAGCAACTTGAATTAGAGGGATGTTCTAGTTGAGCGAACCAGAATTTGATTTGAGATTTGCAGAAAATTAAATGGCGGGAAATTAAATAGCAGAAACAGTAAATGCTAGAAATAAAGAGCTGAATGTAAATGGCGGAAAGTAAATTGCAGAATCTTAAATGGGAATGGGGTAATTGATCATAAAAGTAAATGGCAGAAATTAAAGAGAATGGGTAAGATCAGAAATGGGAGTTCATTGGGCTCAGGAGATGTTGCATTCTCCGGATCAAGTTCATTTTCATCTCTTCCTCAATCAATGCATTCATTGATCTCCTTGGCAATCTTAAGTGATCGAATTCCAATTTCTTGGTAATTCAATCTCTCAAATCTTGATCAATAGCCAATTCCTTGGTCAATTTCTCATGAGAAGAGATGAAGTATGGTCACTGATTATACCACATGCATTTCCCAAATCAGGTGTTGGTGGGATTACAGTCACATATCCATCCATACCCAATTTGGTCCAGCATGAGAAAGCATTTATAGCAAGATCTCTTCATTCCTCTTTCAAGGTTCAGAAGAGATCCAAGTATGAATTGCTTCTTTTCCAAGATAACTATCCAATTGAATGAAGATCGAAAGCTTTCAAGTAAAATCAAGAGAAAAGATAGAAGAAGGAGAATGAAAACTAATATTGATCCATCAAATTACAACAGAGCTCCCTAACCCAATGAAAGGGGTTTAGTTATTCATAGCTCTGGAAGATGAAAATAAAGATGGAGAATACATGATGAAAGTAAAACTAGAAGTGCAGAGAAAGTAAAATACAGAGAGTAGTTCTATGCCAAAGGCCCCCTAAAGTTTCCAACTCCCTAAACTAATTCAAAGCTACTCCTATATATCCTACTCTTCTAATCTTCTAGTTGGCTCTTCAAGTCCTGGGTATGGGCCTCTGGATCTTGAGTTTGAAGCAGTTATCCTTTTCCTTGGGCTTAGCTTTGCTTTCAAAGAGAAAAGGTGAAGTGGGCAGAGACTTTGGCTTAGGACGTTAGTGGTGTCAACGTTAAGTGAAAGTGTGGGTTCGAGAACGTTAGTGACAATCACCTTTTTCACTAACGTTCCTAACCAAAATATGATCACGTTGACTTCAACGTTAGTGGCACTAACGTGACCACTAACGTTGCCTCATGGTCCTTCGCACACGTTATTAGGACTTACCTTTCCCAATAACGTGGACAGTCCTCCCTTGTCCCTACGTTAGCGTCCATGTTAACTCGGTTAACGTGGCTTCTAACGTAGTAATGCCAATCCTTCGAGAACGTTAGTGACACTTACCTTTGTCACTAACGTTCCAATGTGCCCCTATTTCCCACGTTAGAGTCCATGTTAACTAAGTTAACGTGGCTTCTAACGTAGTCATGCTAGCCATCTCCAATGTTAGTGAAAAAGGTGAGTGTCACTAACGTTGGCTCATCATCTCTTTATCCACATTAGCTTCCACGTTAACTAAGTTAACGTGGGAGTTAACGTTGCTCATGGTGGCTCTTGGTGGTTCACCCCAACGTTAGTGACAAAGGTAAGTGTCACTAACGTTCGCTATCAATTGCTCTCTCCACGTTAGCTTCCACGTTAACTAAGTTAACGTGGGAGTTAACTAAGTTAACGTGGCTTATGGAGGCTTGGCCAACGTTAGTGACAAAGGTGAATGTCACTAACGTTGGCTTCTCTTTTGCTTCTTAACGTTAGAGTCCACGTTAACTAAGTTAACGTGGCTCTTAACGTGGCCACTTATGAGCTTGGTCCAACGTTAGTGACAAAGGTAAGTGTCACTAACGTTGGCTCTATTTTCTTTCTTCCACGTTAGAGTTCACGTTAACTTAGTTAATGTGACTCTTAACGTGGGTTATGATGGCTTCGAGGATGTTATTGGCGATTACTTTTCTCATTAATGTTGCAAGATAGCTCCCATTCCACGTTAGTGGTCACGTTAGTTAGACTAACGTGGCTGCTAATGTGGTTCTTCCTTGCTTCCTTTGTCCTGAAATCAAACAATAAATTGCATCAAAGTTCTAATCCAAATCATGAGACAAGCATCCTCTAATTTGTCATATAATTCATGCAAAATTCTCATGAAATCATGTAAAGTGCACAATGTATGCTTGAATCAAGATGTAAGTGAATATCTACCCAAAACTAGCTTATTTTCTAAGAAAATGCATGAAACTACCTTAAAAACAGTAAAGAAAAGGTCAGTGAAACTGGCCAAAATGCCCTGGCATCACAACACCAAACTTAAAGCTTGCTTGTCCCTACGCAAGTACTGGAACAAGAGAATGATGAATGGAATGCCAAGAGAAAATGAGTCATTCTTGTGGAAGTCAAGTCACTGGTTTTATGGTGGTTTCATGCATAGCAACTTAGGTTCATTCCTTCACTGGCTTTCAGACCTTTATCATGTCCTAGAATACTCACTTTGCTTGCATCCCATGAGACTTTTATTCATTGATCCTTTTGTTGTCATTTAGGGCTTATTTAGGCTAAGTGCTCTGTAAGGGGGCAACTCTTTAAAATAAGCTTTCAGCCAACACTCCCGAACCAGTTGGTTCAAGGTGCTAGGTGTTGAAGCACCCCTAAGGACTTACTTCCTCAAGTCTCTCCCCCATACATACACACCACAGGCACATAGTTTGTTTATTTTCTTTCCTTGAGGTCTTGGTGTCCAGCACCTCTTTGGGCTACTAAATGTTCTGTAGCAAAGATTTCTCTTGATAGTGGACTTTCAGCTGATAATCCCGGGTTAGTTAATCCAAGTTACCAGGTGATAAAGCACCCCTGAGAGCTTAGTAATCCAAGCAGATCCTTGGTACAAGAACACCACAGACACATCCCTCAAAACTCAAACCCTTGGTGCTCAGCCTCTTTTCTTGCTATTTTTCTTTTATTCTTTACTTTAATTGTTTCTTTCCCTTTTTTTTTATTAGGATCATGTTATTTAGCTAGTCTCATGGGGTGTGTTCAAAGCATATGATTTAGGACAGATAGTTGTCTTCCCACCTTGTTGGTGAACCAACTTAGCTAACTTATGACTACACCACAAACTTAGGAACTTACTCCATAGTATGAACTCCACTCTGGTATTTTATAAAACACATTCTCTTTTTTATTAAAAAGGAGACAAGCATACAAGTAAGCAAAGTAAGGATGCAGTGACATTTAGGCTAGCAATCCTAGACCTAAGCAATGAAAAACTTAAAAGACAGAATTTAAAAGGGTTCAAACTAACATGGAAGCATGTTCTATTTCATACAAGATCTTCCTTATTTAATGCTTGAAAAAGATGGAACAAAGAGGGAACTCCACCACCTTTTACTCATGAGGTTGCCCATGCTCTTCCTCTTGCTCGTCCTCTTTGTGTTTACTTGTTGCGCTTGAGCTCCCACCTCCTTTGCCTTTTCCAATCAACTTCTTCCAGAAGCCAGCATCTTCCATATTCTTCTTTAATGTTTTCTTCTGCTGTTTCACCTTCCCTTCTTCTTGTTCTACAAAATCTTTTTGGACCTCATCATATGTAGGGATGGCATAGTGTAGATGATGCATATGACTAGACATGTAGTTCAACTTGGCTTGAGTGTTTACGTTGAACTCCTCCCTATGTAGTTGCCGTCCTTCATTAAGTACACTGAACTCGTTGAATGCTTTCATCTGAGCTAGCTGTCGCTGGTTTAGTTCTTGCAAGCACTTATCTTGACGCTCTTGCCTTTCATTCACTTGGTTGATGGCTTGAGTGAGCTGGGAGTAGTGTTCCTGTTGCTGCTCCATTTGTTGTTTCTGCCACTCTTCTTGTTGGCTCATCTAGTTGGACTGAAGGTTTAGTATTTGCTCTTGTCCTTCCATATGTCTTATCCCCAAGTCTTCAAGGGTTCTTAGAAGATGATTCAGATTCAAGTTGGTTGGGTCATGCTGTTCTTCTTGTTGATATTCTTCCTGATAAGACTCTTCTTGATGGGCTCCTTCTTTTGGTTTTCGCTTTCCTATTTGAGGTCTTCTTTGTTGTTGGGCGGGCGTAGTATAGATCAGACGCTAGAGTGTAACTAGCCTCCCAGGGTTCACCCAGTCTAGATTGCTATCCTCGAAGACTACCTTGGCTTTTGTGCACAATCTGAGAATGGTGCTGGGGTACCAAAGCCTGGCACCCGAATCAACCTTCTCAGCTGACTCTTGAATGCCCTCAGCTATGAGTTCATGCACATTAATTTCTCCACCCTGTACTAGGCAATGTACCATAGTCGTTCGATTAATATTGACCTCTGAATTATTTACGGCTGGGAGGATAGACCTCCTCACCAGTTCAAACCATCCCTTGGCTTCCAGGCTACGGTCTCCCCTCTTGATGAACCGGGATCTCTTATCTGCATACCTTTCCCAGTCAGCTCCTATGACACATATGTCAGTCACTATTTCTTTGAGTTCATCATTGTCAGGGCTCTTACTTATCCTTGCATGATAACTAAGCTCATCAAAATGTGGTGATTTCAGCTGAAGGGCTCTTGTTATAGCATTTGGACTGAAGTCCACCTCTTTTCCTCTTACATAGCTTTTGAAGGTTGGGGCTTTGGTTTTATCTTCTCTAACCACATTTGCATAGAACTCTTTGATGAGGTTTGCATTGATCTTCCCTTCTAGGTTCGTGAGCCTTTGCCACCCTCTCTGTTCAATTTTCTCTCGAATCTGTGGGCACTCATCCTCGTCAATTTGGAATGTTAACTCAGGCAATATCTTCTTGAGCTTTATCCGTTCAAATTCGAGCTCATGGAACGCAGTTTTGAATCTCTTCTCATCAAAAGGGATGCTCTCCATTAGTTCCTTCCTCTTTTGCCTCTTGGAGCTTGATGCTGCCATGAATTTGAGTTGCTGTGTGAAGAGAGTGGAAGGTACGGATAGATGAGGAATTTGGTTGGTTAGGACAAGGTGTGATGAAGGAATTTGGATGCCAAAGGTGTGAAGTGTGAGGAATATCACTTTGGGTGTGAAGGGGAAGTACGGACTAGGATTCACTTATATAGGGAAGTGAGGAGGAGATGAAAGGTGTGGATTGATGGGGTTGGTGTATGATGAACGGATGGGGTTTTGTATGAAATAAGCACAAGGATCCTCATCTTTATGAGGGAGATTGGTTCGGTCTTCAAGGGTCTCGTTCCTTCAATGTTGCATGGCAACATTTTCCGATGCATCCCCCCTTGGGGAACGTGTGTTGTACCCTCCTTTTGTGGTGTCCGAACCTTCCTCATTTAATTGTCCAATCAATCCCCTTTAATGCTCCTTTCCCTTTTCCTATAAAATAAAATAAGAAAAGTTAATATCATTGAGAAATTTTATGGCTAGAATAATAAAGAAAAAGAACTAGATTATTTATTCATGAACACCAACTAACTAACTAACTGTGTTTCATTATATGCACATTGGTGGCACCTTGGGTGACACCAAACTTAGTTTGTAGCACTGTGATGAAAAAGTTTTGTTCAAGGCTCCAAGACTAGCATGCTCTGAATTGCATTCATGCTTTCTTGGCATGTCTTGAACACCAAACTTATTCTTCACTATATACTGCCTAATAAGGATTTCACCAAGTGTTTGTCAAGTTTGGGTTGGAATTCATGAATATTGACTTATTCACTATTTTCTAAAAGCATATAAAACATGGGTTGCCTCCCATGAAGCGCTTCTTTAGCGTCACTAGCTTGACGTTTCTCCTTCATCAGGGAGGTTGATAATGCTTCAAGTCCTTCCCTCTTGCTGTGGACCTATATCCATTGGTTGTATCAATGATCTCTACATGTTCCAAGGAGAGAATTCTGTTGATAGTGAAGACCTTAGGTAACTGAGATGGTATAGTGGGGAGATCAGGGGGGATATCTAGGAAGTAAGCTGAGATCACTTTATCCCCTCGAGAGAGGTCCTCGGTAGGGATCTTCTTGTTCCTCCACCTCCTTGGTACCTTCTTCTTTGTTCCTTGTGATGTTGTCTTACTCTTTGTGACCTCCTCCTCTAAGAAAATGTGGTTACTAGTCTCATATGATTCTGGTGGTTTGGGTTCCTTCTGATTTTTTTGAGCTGTGGCAATTGCTGTTTGCCTTGTTCATCAATCAAGGGAGTTCCCAGATGTGCTGGTTGTGCTTCAGTGCTTGTTTATTCCTTCAGTATCTCACTGTGATTCTTCCTTGGTTCCTTGTTCTCTTGATCTGTTTCTTGTGAGAGTTTGAAGATATTAAAGCTGAGTTGTTCATCATGGATCCTCAAAATTAGCTCCCCTCGCTCTACATCTATGAGTGCTCTGGCTGTAGCTAGGAATGGTCTTCCCAATATGATTGGGTGAGTGTGACTCTCTTCCATGTCCAATATGACAAAGTCTGTTGGGAGGAAGTATTTCCCAACCTTTACCAACACATTTTCCACCACTCCTATTGCTTGTTTTTGAGTTTTATCAGCCAGCCTGATGACTACATCTGTGGGCATTATCTCATTGATCTGCAGCCTCTTCATAAGGGATAAGGGCATTAAGTTGATGCTTGCTCCCAAATCGCAGAGTCCCTTATCAAACATGGTTTCTCCGATGGCACAAGGAATGTAGAAACTCCCTGGGTCCTTTCTTTTTGTAGGCAACTCTGGTTGAATGAAGGCGCTGCACTCCTTGTTCATCACTATAGTTTGGCCTCCCTTGAGTGAGCTTTTCCTGGGAAGCAGTTCCTTCATATACTTGATGTATGTAGGCATTTGTTGGATGTCCTTGATGAATGGTATGTTTACATGCAGAGATGCAAACAAGTCAAGAAATCTTGAGTATATTCTCTTCTCCATAGCACCATTGAGTAGTTGGGGAAAGGGTGCATAGAGTCTCAGCAGCTCCTGTTGTGAGATTTTTGGTTCTTGGTGATCTTTTTCCTTCTTCTCTGCTGAGGTATCTCCGGGTTGTTCTGGCGGCTTGTTTGGCTTGTCCTCAGTCTTCTTATCACTTGTAGTGACCATCTTGCAATCTTTCCATTTTACTTTCTTTGTTTCACCTCTCGGATTTTTCTCTGTGTCACTTGGGAATCCATCTGTAGGTTTGGGAATCTGCTCAGAGAAATACCCCACTTGAGATTCCAACCTCTTGATGGTGTCTCCCTGGTTCTTAAAATTTGCTCGAACTTCCTCCTTGAACACCTTATTGTCTTGAATCTCTTTGCATATGCCTTCAAGCAGGTTCTCAATCCTTGAGAGTCTGTCATCAGATGATGGTAGGTTAGGATTGGAGGTAGAAGGACGAGGAGTGTTATTTTGGTTTTGATATGGATGTGGAAAGGTGTTGTTATGGTGGTGTTGATATGTTCTCTGTGTGAATTGTTGGTGAGCTGCATTGTTGTTGGGGTTGTGACGTCTCTGATCTTGGCCTTGATCTTGTTGATTCCCCCACCCAAAGTTTGGGTGATTCCTCCAACCAGGGTTGTAGGTCTTGGAGTATGGGTCATGATTTTGTCTAGGTGAATTCCCAATGTAGTTGGCTTGCTCCTGGTCACTCTCTGCCTCTGCATTCACTCCCTCTTGGGTAGTTGATGAGGTGGTGATTGCTGCTACTTGGTTCCTCTCCATCTTCTTGGTGAGGTCAGCTAATTGCTTGGTAATGAGCTTATTTTGGGCCAGCAGAGCATCTACATTGTTTAGCTCCATCACTCCTCTAGTGTTCCCTCTTTCGGAGGCATAGAAGTAGTCATTCTCTGCTACAGTTTCAATGACATCTATGGCCTCCTCAATGGTCTTCTTCTTGTTCAGAGATCCCCCGGATGAGTGGTCTACTGCTTTCTTTGATTCATAAGAAAGGCCTTCATAGAAAATGTGCAGCTGCACCCATTCATTGAACATATCTGGTGGACACCTCCTTGTTAGGTCCTTAAACCTCTCCCATGCTTCATGTAGAGTCTCACCATCCTGCTGCCTGAATGTTTGCACCTCAGCTCTCAGCCTGTTAATCCGTTGAGGAGGATAGAATCTTGCCAAGAATTTGTTCACCACATCTTCCCAGGTTGCCAAACTTTCTTTTGGGAAGGACTCCATCCATTTAGATGCTTTGTCTTTGAGTGAGGAAGGGAACAAAAGTAGTCTATAGGTGTCAGGATGAACACCATTAGACTTCACAGTGTCACATATCCTCAGGAAGGTGGTTAGATATTGATTGGGGTCTTCTTGGACACTCCCTCCGAATGAACAGTTGTTCTGAACAAAGGTGATGAGCTGTGGCTTTAGTTCAAAGTTGTTGGCATGTATGGTTGGCCTTTGGATGCTACTCCCACAGTTTTCTGGGTTTGGGTTGATGTAAGAACCCAGAACTCTTCTCTCTTGCCCAGCATGATTTGCTAGACCTTCTCTGCCATGGTTGTGAGCTTCTTATTCATGATGGTTTTCCATATTCTCTTCCATGTTTGGTTCAAAGTATTCCTCCTCTTCCTCAGCACCAACTACTTTTTTTCCTCCTGCTTCCCTCCTTAATCTAAGGAAGGTCCTCTCTGGTTCAGAATCAAAGGAAGTTGAAGCCCCGCTTCTCCTCCCTGTCATACAACCAACAAGGTGCAAGCAAGGAAATAGATCCAGAAACTATTCTAAAAAAAATGCTGTTAGTGTGAATGATGCAATATATCAAACAGTTAGTGGGTGAGTAAAACAGAGTGTAAACAACTGGAATAAAGGGGTTAAAGGGATGGGAATAAAAACAATTGAAACCGAAAGTAAATTGCTCAAACAGAAATTTAAATCAACAGAATAAAAAATGCTCAATCTAGTGATCCTCCAACTTAATAATTGTTGATACAAAATCAATCCCCGGCAACGGCGCCATAAACTTGATACGCACAAAACTTGTCTCTCAACAAATTTTCTTCGGCAAGTGTATCGAACTTGTCGTCAAGTAAAAACTCACAATAGAGTGAGGTCGAATCCCACAGAGATTGATTGATCAAGCAAATTTAATTAGAGGGATGTTCTAGTTGAGCGAACCAGAATTTGATTTAAGATTTGCAGAAAATTAAATGGCGGGAAAGTAAATAGCAGAAACAGTAAATGCTAGAAATAAAGAGCTGAATGTAAATGGCGGAAAGTAAATTACAGAATCTTAAATGGGAATGGGGTAATTGCTCATAAAAGTAAATGGCAGAAATTAAAGAAAGTGGGTAAGATCAGAAATGGGAGTTCATTGGGCTCAGGAGATGTTGCATTCTCCGGATCAAGTTTATTTTTATCTCTTCCTCAATCAATGCATTCATTGATCTCCTTGGCAATCTTAAGTGATCGAATTCCAATTTTTTGGTAATTCAATCTCTTAAATCTTGATCAATAGCCAATTCCTTGGTCAATTGCTCATGAGAAGAGATGAAGTATTGTTACTGATTATACCACATGCATTTCCCAAATCAGGTGTTGGTGGGATTACAATCACATATCCATCCATACCCAATTTGGTCTAACATGAGAAAGCATTTCTAGCATGATCTCTTCATTCCTCTTTCAAGGTTTAGAAGAGATCCAAGTATGAATAGCTTCTTTTCCAAGATAACTATCCAATTGGATGAAGATCGAAAGCTTTTAAGTAAACTCAAGAGAAAAGATAGAAGAAGGAGAATAAAAACTAATATTGATCCATCAAATTACAACAGAGCTCCCTAACCCAATGAAAGGGGTTTAGTTGTTCATAGCTCTGGAAGATGAAAACAAAGATGGAGAATACATGATGAAAGTAAAACTAGAAGTGCAGAGAAAGTAAAATACAGAGAGTAGTTCTATGCCAAAGGCCCCCTAAAGTTTCCAACTCCCTAAACTAATTCAAAGCTACTCCTATATATCCTACTCTTCTGATCTTCTAGTTGGCTCTTCAAGTCCTGGGTATGGGCCTCTAGATCTTGAGTTTGAAGCAGTTATCCTTTTCCTTGGGCTTAGCTTTGCTTGCAGAGAGAAAAGGTGAAGTGGGCAGAGACTTTGGCTTAGGATGTTAGTGGTGTCAACGTTAAGTGAAAGTGTGGGTTCGAGAACGTTAGTGACAATCACCTTTTTCAGTAACGTTCCTAACCAAAATATGATCACGTTGACTTCAACATTAGTGGCACTAACGTGACCACTAACGTTGCCTCTTGGTCCTTCGCACACGTTATTGGGACTTACCTTTCCCAATAACGTGGACAGTCCTCCCTTGTCCCTACGTTAGCGTCCACGTTAACTCGGTTAACATGGCTTCTAACGTAGTAATGCCAATCCTTCGAGAACGTTAGTGACACTTACCTTTGTCACTAACGTTCCAATGTGCCCCTATTTCCCACGTTAGAGTCCACGTTAACTAAGTTAATGTGGCTTCTAACATAGTCATGCTAGCCATCTCCAACGTTAGTGACAAAGGTGAGTATCACTAACGTTGGCTCATCATCTCTTTTATCCACGTTAGCTTCCACGTTAACTAAGTTAATGTGGGAGTTAACGTTGCTCATGGTGGCTCTTGATGGTTCACCCCAACGTTAGTGACAAAGGTAAGTGTCACTAACGTTGGCTATCAATTGCTCTCTCCACGTTAGCTTCCACGTTAACTAAGTTAACGTGGGAGTTAACGTGGCTTATGGAGGCTTGGCCAATGTTAGTGACAAAGGTGAATGTCACTAACGTTGGCTTCTCTTTTGCTTCTTAACGTTAGAGTCCACGTTAACTAAGTTAACGTGGCTCTTAACGTGGCAACTTATGAGCTTGGTCCAACGTTAGTGACAAAGGTAAGTGTCACTAACGTTGGCTCCATTTTCTTTCTTCCACGTTAGAGTTCACGTTAACTTAGTTAACGTGACTCTTAACGTGGGTTATGATGGCTTCGAGGGCGTTATTGACGATTACTTTTCTCATTAACGTTGCAAGATAGCTCCCATTCCACGTTAGTGGTCACGTTAGTTAGACTAACGTGGCTGCTAACGTGGTTCTTCCTTGCTTCCTTTGTCCTGAAATCAAACAATAAAGTGCATCAAAGTTCTAATCCAAATCATGAGACATGCATTCTCTAATTTGTCATATAATTCATGAAAAATTCTTATGAAATCATGTAAAGTGCACAATGTATGCTTGAATCAAGATGTAAGTGAATATCTACCTCAAACTAGCTTATTTTCTTAGAAAATATATGAAACTACCTTAAAAACAGTAAAGAAAAGGTCAGTAAAACTGGCCAAAATGCCCTGGCATCACCACTATAACGGGAAGCCCTTCCAATGTCCAACTTAAGGACTTTAACTAAAAGTGCTAGGTGGGAGACAACCCACCATGGTGTGATCGTTCCTTTTGCAATTTTAATTTTATTTCGTTTTGTTCGTTTTTGAATTTTATTTTTATTTTATTGAACCTGGAATCATGCATAGCCTTCACATTAAGCGTTCCATTCTGCATACTGCATAAAAAAAAAGCGGTGCACGACGCGACCGCATGCCCCATGCGATCGCGTCAAATGGCGAACTACACTTCCCACGCGACCGCGTCATCCACGCGACCGCGTGACCTGGAGATCGGCGTAAATATCCAACGTCCAGAAAGTTAGGCTAGAATCGTGCGGCCATTGTGCGTTTCGCACAATTGACCCACACGATCGCGTCACTTGCACAATACCAATCCAACGCGACCGCGTCGCATGGATTGCACGAACACCCCCAAGGAGACAGAGAGTTGCGCTGAAACGACGCTGGATTCGTGTGTTTAGCACAAATTCCAGCGACGCGATCGCATGCCCCATGCGATCCCATCATTCACTCTTTTTGCCCTCTGCGCGATCGCGTCATTCACGCGATCGCGTCAACCACCTTTTTCGCTCCAGCCATGTGACCGCGTGCCCCACGCGGCCGTGTGGATTCAAAAATGTAACCCCCCAGTCACGCGAAACCCCATCAGTCGCGACACCCCCCCAACTCTTCTTCTCCCTCTCTTCTCCCCCAACCCTCAACCACCACCACCCAGCCACCACCGCGTCCCCACCCAGACGCCGCTGACCACCCAGACGCCGCTGCCACCTACCACCCTCCCTCCTTCCCCCTTCTTTCTTCCTCTTTTTTCTTTCTCCCTCCTCCTTCGCCACTGCTCCCCACCGTGCCACCACCCACCGCCGCCAACCGTCCCAACCATCCCAGGGAGAGGCAGAGCAGGCAGACACCGAGCAGGCTGCACCACAGGCAGAGTTCCCACATCAGATCCAGGCTGCAGATCCTGAGATCCCCATTCAGACAGCCCCTCCTCTACAGCAACCAGACCCCCAGCCAGCCACCACAGAGACACCAGCTACCATCCCTTCCAGTGATGACACCCCTTCACACCCTGCTTGAGTGAGCATCAGGGGTGATGTTTTATTTTAAGTGTGAGGAGGTTGCCATCTCTGGTGTATTATCTTGGTGAACCACTATAGACTCTTTTTTCTTTTATTTTGGATATTTTTCTGTATTTTTCTCTTCATTTTTATTTTTATTTTCTGAGTATTTATACATTGCTACTGTTTATGTATTTTTACTCTATTTTTGCATTTTGCATTTTTTTTAGTTCATATTTTAGCCACTTAGTTGCAATTTTAACTTATTAGTTATAGAAATTGTGGATTGATTAGTATAGTTTACCCTTTTTAGCATAAGATAACTCAGAATAGATTGAAAAGAAAAAGGAAGTAAACTAGAGACTTTAACAAAATTAAAACAACCCACACCTTGTATATATAGCATTACATGTTAGTTAACAACACTTCATCAAGGAGAAACACTAGAACTTTAAAGCCATTCAATATAAGTTTTACATTGAGAATAATGAGAATTTTTAACTAAACCTGCATGACATACATAAGTGATAAATGATTTTTGAGCTAGAGAACACATAGCCTGTGAGTTTTGAGCTTAATTGTATGGTTACATTTAAACCATAATTTTTATTCCTGTGTGTTCCGCCCTTCTTTTATATTCTGATGTTCTTTACTTTGCTTTAATCTATATGTCCAATTATAGAATATAGAATATAGAATATAGATACATACCAAAAGAGTGATTGAGGCCATTATTTGATTTTAGCTCACTTATCCCAAAAATAACCTACCTTTCACATCACCCTTGTTAGATCCCTTGAGCCTTTAAATCCCCTTTTATTCTATTAGCCACACTACTAGCCTTAAGCAAAAAAACAAAATAAAATCCCAAGTTGAATCCTTGGTTAGCTTAAGATAGAAAATTATGAATAGTTTAAATGTGGGAAACCTATTGGGAACATGGATGATAAAAAACAAAAGGTAGAAGAGTTGAAAAGAATAAAATAACTCAAACTAAGAAATTTTTGGGAAGCATGCTCATGAGAAATCAAAGTGATTAAATTACCATGTGCATTAAAAAAATAAATAAATAAATAAAAATTTCAGTATTTAAAAAAAGGGGATACAAAAGAATTCCCCAAATGCAAAAATAAAGGCAATGCACATGGAATAAGAACAAAAGTTGAAACATGAGCATGTAACATCCAAAAGTGGGAAAAATATGGGAAAATAGGTAAAGAAGTTTTGTTTTACTAAGTATGTATGTTAGGTGAGATCTTAGTCTAATTAAGGATTCAATTATTAGCTCACTTAGCCTTATAAATATATCCTTACCTTTACCTTGGCCCCATTACAACCTAAATTAAAGACCTCATGATTTTTGGTATGACTGTATTCTATAATTGTTGATTGGTTAGATGAAGAATAAAGTTATAGAAAGGAAGAATAAAAAGAGGAATAGAGTGATTGACCCAATAAACACTGAGTGACTAGAGAGTAAACACAAATCCAGTGAGGGTTCAATAGCTCATTAACATTTATCTCTATTTGAATTATCTAATTGTCTTGCAAGTTCATAAAATGCTTTTTTCTCCCATCTCAATTGTAAAAGTGCTTTATGATTATCTAAGGCCTGGCTATATATACATATATGACTCCTTGAGAATGTGAATTAATTCAATTACATGCAAGCTTTATATACAAGTGAGCGAATAAAAAAGTAAAATTGCATGATGCATCATTCATTTAGGTAGTTGCATTTAGATTAGATTGCATTGCATGACATTCCATCACTTTAACCCTACTTATTACCTTGGATTTAGCATGAGAACATGCTATTGTTTAAGTGTGGGGAGGTTGATAAACCCATATTTTATGATATACTTTATGCTTAATTTGAGTGATTTATTCAACTCTTTACCCACTTATTCATATTAATTGCATGGTTTTACTTTTCCTTCCTTACTATGTGATGTATGTGAAAAACATGTTTCCTATGCTTTTAAATTAATTATTTTAATTACCTTTATTTCCATTCGATGCCGTGATTAGTGTGTTGAGTAGTTTCAGATCTTCTAAGGCAGGAATGACTCAAAGGATGGAAAGGAAACATACAAAAATGGAAGGAAAGTGCAAAACGGAGTTCTGAAGAAACTGGCATCCACGTGATCGCATGGACGACACGATCGCGTGCCAAGCGCGAATCAACAGCGACGCGGCCGCATGACTAACGCGACCGCGCGCCTTAAGCAGAACGAATATGACGCGGTCGCATGACTGACGGGACCGCGTGGCAAAGAAAAGCTCCGAACGACGCGACCGTGTCACCCACAAGGATGCGTGATAGAGGCCACGCACCAGAAATTGCAAAAAACGCTCCCAGCGATTTCTGAAGCCCTTTTTGGCCCAAATCCAAGTCCAGAAGGCATAGACCAGAGGTTATGAAGTGAGGGAATGCATCCATTCAGGGAGAGCTCGCCAATTTCCACTTTCCATGAATTAGATTTAGTTTTGAGAGAGGTTCTCTCTCTCTTTAGGATTAGGATTTAGATTTAGGATTATTATTCACTTTCAAGATTATCTCTTTGATCAGGTTCAATATTCCTTTTATTTACTTTTGCAAGCTACTTTATGAATCCTTTCATGTTATAGATTACTCTTTTATTAATGTTATTTGAGGTATTTCAGTTTAATATTGATTACTCTTATTCATGCTATTGTTACTTTTACTCTGAAGACATTTTTATTCCAAGTAGATTTATTTTTCTCCTTTTGGTCTTGGTTAAGAAATCAGTAACTCAGGAGTTATCCAATTCAACAGCATAATTGATAATTGTTATCTTTGTTAATTGAATTGAACTTCCATAATCCCAATCTTTTCTTAGGAAATAAATAGGATTCGAAGATCAAACCAATTAATCCCTTGACCTTCCTTTATCTTAGTAAAGGTTAACAAAGTGGAATTAGGATTCAACCATCATCATCATTGATAAGGATAGCTAGGATATGACCTCTAATTTCTCATACCTTACCAAGAGTTTGCTTTACAATATTTATCTATTTTTAATTGCCATTTAATTTACTTGTCATTAAATTACTTGTTCCTCATTCTTGAAACCCCAATTTTACAATCTCCATAACCAATAATAAGAACATACTTCCCTGCAGTTCCTTGAGAAGACGACCCGAGGTTAAATACTCGGTTATCAATTTTAAGGGGTTTGTTACTTGTGACAACCAAAACGTTTTCATGAAAGGGATTTTTGTTGGTTTAGAAACTATATCTACAACGCGACTGTTTTTATGACATTCTTTACTGGCAAAAATCTTGTTCGTCAAAATGCCCTGGCATCACAACACCAAACTTAAAGCTTGCTTGTCCCTAAGCAAGTACTGGAACATAAGAATGATGAATGAAATGACAAGAGAAATGAGTCATTATTGTGGAAGTCATATCCTTGGTTTTATGGGGGTTTCATGCATAGCAACTTAGGTTCATTCCTTCACTAGCTTCAGACCTTTATCATGCCCTGGAATACTCACTTGATTGCACCCTACGAGACTTTTATTCATTGATCCCTTTGTCTTTTCAAGGTTTAATTGTGTTCTTAGACTAGGTGCTTTGTGAGGGGGCGACTCTTTAAAATAAGCTTTCAGCCAACACTCCCGAACCAGTTGGTTCAAGGTGCTAGGTGTTGAAACACCCCTAAGGACTTACTCCTTAAACTCTCTCTCCCCTATACATGCACACCACAGGCACATGGTTTGTTATTTTCTTTCCTTGATGTCTTGGTGTCCAGCACCTCTTTGGGTTACTAAATATTCTGTAGCAAGGTTGATCTTGATAGTGGATTTTCAGTTGATAATCCCGGGTTAGTTAACCCAAGTTACCAAGTGATGAAACACTCCTAAGAAATTATTCATCCAAGCAGATCCTTGGTACAAGATCACCACAGACACATCCCTCAAGATTCAACCCTTGGGCCTAGCCTTATTTCTTACTCTTTTTCTTTATTTCTCAACTTTCATTTTTCTTTCCCTTTTTCTTATTAGGATCTTGTTATTTAGCTAGTCTCATTGGGTGTGTTTCAAGCATATGATTCAGGACAGATAGTTGCCTTCCTACCTTGTTGGTGAACCAACATAGCTAAGTGATTACTACACCACAAGCTTAAGAACTTACTCCACAATTTGAACCTCTCTCTGGTCTTTCATAACATCCCTTTTTATTTTGACTTAAAGGACCAGCATACAAGTAAGCAAGGGTGGAAATGCAGCAGTGACATTAGACTAGCAATCATAGACCCAAGCAATGAAAACTTAAAGGCAGAATTTAAAATCCTAGACTACCATGGAAACATGTTCTATTTCATACATGATTTTCCTTATTTAAGACTTGAAAAAGATAGGACAAAGAGGGAACTCCACAACCTTTTACTCATGGGGGTGCTCATGCTCTCCCTCTTGTTTGTCCTCTTCGTGTCTTTCTTGAGTGCTTGAACCCCCACTTCCCTTGCTTTTTCCAACCAACTTTTTCCAGAAGGTTGGTTGAATCCCTGTAAAGTTATTGAAAGTTGCTTGTTCCCAAAGTACTTGAGAGATAGTTAGCATGAATGTATGCTTGTGAAATTCTGAATTCAATTTGGTGTGTGAACACCAAACTTAGTTCCTTGCCCTATGCACAGATTGAATACATGCAGAGAACCTCGTGTGCTTTTATTAATAAAACGACTATGAACTAGAGACTAAACTATTGTTAAGTGGTTTCCCTGATTGGTTGGGGCTAGCAACTTGCTATTGAAGAGGTGTAATGTGATTCTAACTGGAATCTTTGGTGGAACACCAAACTCAGATTTACACATTCACTCCTGAATTATTTTGGTGTACAACACCAAACTTAGCTCCTCACAATATAGGGAGAACTACTTATACTTTTTATTGAAATGATCATGAAAAGGAAACTACCTTAGGTTGGGTTGCCTCCTAACTAAGCGCTCTTTTAGCGTCGCTAGCTCAACGATTCCTCCATTAGTTGAGATGATACTTCATTTTGGGGTTTTCCCTTAAGTTGCCCATGTAGTGCTTGAGCCTTTGTCCATTCACAGTGAAAGTCCTCTTTGAACTTTCCTCCATGATTTCTATGTGTCCATATGGTGAGACCTTTGTGACGAGAAAGGGTCCAGACCACCTTGATTTGAGTTTCCCAGGGAAAAGTCTCAATTTGGAGTTGTAGAGGAGCACTTGCTGTCCTTTTTCGAAGCTCCTGGGTGCCAGATTGAGGTAATGTCTTCTCTTCGCCTTTTCTTTATAGATCTTGGCATTTTCATAGGCTTGAGATCTAAACTCCTCCATTTCCTGTAGCTGCAAGACTCTTCTTTCACCAGCGACAAGGCTATCAAAATTCAGTAGCTTGAGAGCCCAGAGAGCTTTGTGTTCAAGCTCCAATGGTAAATGTCAGGCCTTTCCATACACCAGTTGATATGGGGACATCCCGATTGGTGTTTTGAATGCCGTTCTGTATGCCCAAAGAGCATCATCTAGCTTCTTCGACCAGTCTTTTCTTGATGCTCCTACAGTCTTCTCCAGAATCCTTTTTAACTCTCTGTTAGATATCTCGATTTTCCCACTTGTTTGGGGGTGGTAAGGTGTGGCAACCTTGTTCTTTACCCCGTATCGTAGGAGAAGAGCTTCTAGTGGTCTGTTACAAAAGTGGCTCCCTCCATCACTGATGAGTGCTCGTGGGACTCCGAACCGGCTAAAGATATTTTTTTTGAGGAAGTTCATGACCACCTTGTTATCATTTGTTGGGGTTGCAATGGCCTCTACCCACTTGGAAACGTAATCCACTACTACTAGGATATACTTGTTTGAATATGAGGTTGGAAATGGTCCCATGAAATCGATTTCCCATACATCAAACAATTCCAGCTCTAGGATAAAATTCTGTGGCATCTCATTTCTTTTGGGTAGGTTTCCAGCTCTTTGGCATTCATTACAGTTCCTTGCTACTTCCTTGGCATCCTTGAAAAGGGTGGGCCAAAAGAATCCACTTTGTAACACCTTGGCTGCAGTTCTGTCCCCTCCAAAATAGCCTCCATAGCACGAGCCGTGGCAGTTCCACAAGACCTCTCATCCCTCTTCTTCTGAAACACATCTTCTAAGGATTCCATCTGAACACTTCTTGAATAGATATGGTTCATCCCAAACAAAATACTTCACGTCATTGATGAGCTTTCTTTTTTTATGTTTGTTGATTTCTGGAGGTAAAGCCCCAGTTGCCTTGAAATTGGCAATATCTGCAAACCAGGGTGCTCTGTGAATCGTCATCAACTGCTCATCTGGGAAGAACTCATTTACACTTGTATCATGTGTTCCTTCTTTATCATGAGGGATTCTGGATAGGTGATCTGCTACTTTATTCTCTACTCCTTTCTTGTCTCTAATTTCAATATTGAATTCCTGCAACAACAAGATCCATCTTATTAGCCTTGGTTTTGATTCTTGCTTGGAAAACAAATATTTAAGTGCTGTGTGATCTGTGAAAACGATCACTTTGGCACCAATGAGGTATGATCTTAACTTGTCAAATGCAAAAACCATTGCCAGTAACTCCTTTTTAGTAGTGGTATAATTTCTTTGAGTGTCATTGAGGACTTTGCTGGCATAGTATGTCACATGGACCAGGTTATCTTTCCTCTGTCCTAACACTGCCCCAACTGCAAAATCAGATGCATCACACATCAGTTCAAATGGTAAGTTCCAATCAGGTGGGGAAATGATAGGGGCAGAGGACAGCCTCTTTTTCAAGTTTTCGAATGCTAGCATGCATTTTTCATCAAAGACAAATGGTGTATCAAATACAAGGAGATTGCTTAAGGGCTTGGATATCTTTGAAAAATCCTTAATAAACCTTCTGTAAAAGCCAGCATGCCCTAAAAAGCTCCAAATTGCCTTGACATCACTTGGTGGGGGTAATTTTTCAATGAGTTCCACCTTAGCTCTGTCTACCTCAATGCCTTGGTTAAAAACCTTATGGCCAAGAACTATTCCTCCTGTCACCATAAAGTGATATTTCTCCCAGTTCAAGACCAAGTTAGTCTCTTGACATCTTTTTAATACGAGAGCCAGGTGATTTAGGCAATTAGGAAAGGAATCTCCGAATACTGAAAAGTTATCCATAAAGACCTCAATGAATTTCTCTATAATGTCTGAGAAAATGGAGAGCATGTAGCGTTGAAAAATTACAGGCGCATTACATAGCCCAAATGGCATGCGCCTGTAGGCAAACACTCCATATGGGCAAGTGAATGAGGTTTTCTCTTGGTCTTTCGGATCAACCACTATTTGGTTATATCCTGAATAACCATCGAGAAAACAGTAATATGCATGTCCTGCAAGTATTTCCAGCATCTGATCCATGAAAGGAAGGGGGAAATGGTCTTTTCTTGTAGCTTCATTGAGTTTTCTGTAGTCTATTGATGCCAAGGCATCATAGGCTAGTTTCACTAGCATGTTTCTGTTAGTTTTAGTTGTTTTATGCATTTTCTTGAGCTTAAAGTAACCAAAAATGGTTAAATGAAGAACAAAGTAATGAACCATCCAAACAATATGATTTTGATGCAAATTCCATGAGTTTTAGTTATATTACTTAAATGCTATGAATGAAAGATTTCTCATGAAATTTTGCAAGACTTTGATGCAATTGTTTGGATGATTTCAGGGAAGAAGAGGCTAAGCAAGGAAGCAACAAAATCAATAAAGGAAGCTTGAATATCACATGTGGAGTTTAAGTTCCAGTTTAAGCCTAAACTGGAGCTTAAACGCCAAAATCATGAAGGATAAGAGATGCTGGGATTGAAGTTTAACCTCCAGTTTGACCTCAAACTGGAGGTTAAACGCCAGAATGAAAAGCCTCACTTAAGGAGCATTCCACGTTTAACCTCCAGTTTGACCTCAAACTGGAGGTTAAACGCCAGAATGAGTATGCCACCCAGGGAGGAGTTCCACGTTTAACCTCCAGTTTGACCTCAAACTGGAGGTTAAACGCCAGAACCAGGAAGAGTACCAGGGGCCATTCCACGTTTAAGCTCCAGTTTGACTCAAACTGGAGCTTAAACGTGTTCGATAGTTTTTTCACTCCAGGGTTGCTCTCTCCATCTCCACGTTTAACCTCCAGTTTGACCCCAAACTGGAGGTTAAACGTGTTCGACACCTCCAGGGCCACCATTCCAAGCTTCCACGTTTAACCTCCAGTTTGACCTCAAACTGGAGGTTAAACGTGTTCGACTTCCAGTATGCCTCCACCCTTTTCCACGTTTAACCTCCAGTTTGACCTCAAACTGGAGGTTAAACGTGTTCGACCTCCAGGGCTGCCCTTCCTATCTCCACGTTTAAGCTTCAGTTTAACCTTAAACTGAAGCTTAAACGTGTTCGACTACATGACTCTCCAGGGCTACCTTCTTCCATTTCCACGTTTAAGCTTCAGTTTAACCTTAACTGAAGCTTAAACGTGCTTCTACAAATGGCCTCACTGGAAGTGTCTGGCGTTTAAGTTGCAGTTTAAGCTTAAACTACAACTTAAACGCCACTCTTGAAAAGGGTTTCTGGGCCAAAAATATTGTGATTTAAGTTAGTCTTTGAGCACAATTATTAACTTAAACTTACTTTGGTATGAAACCCAATTGAATATCATGGTTTATGGGATTGGGCCTGAAGGATTGATGAATTTGAAATCTCAATTTATTGAGTCATGTGTCATTATTTGATTATCACTAAGTTGGCTCAATAAATGTTACAGGATCTGGATCAACAACCTCATCAAGATGATGGATCATAAACCCAAGGCAAAAGGAAAGCAAGGAGAGGCCTCAAAGCCCAAGAAGCACAACTGAAGCTCAATATAGAAAGTGTATAAATAGGATAGAAGTTAAGTTAGAAAGACCCTTTACTTTCACTTTTAGCTAGTTTCTTTTTCTTTGTAATTGAATTCAGAGCTATGATTCACTAAACCCCCTTTCATTGGGTTAGGGAGCTCTATTGTAATTCAATGAATCAATAATAGTTTATCTTCTTCTTCAATCTTTTCTCTTGAATTTTGTTAGAAAGCTTCTCGATCTAATTCCATTGAGTAGTTGTCTTGGGAAAGAGACTACTCATACTTGGAATCCTTCGGAGCCTTGGGAAAGGAATGGAGGATTCATGCTAGAGAAGCTTTCTCACAGTGGATTGGATTGGGGTTTGGATGGATATTGTGACATGTAATCCTACCAAATTGTGGTTCATGAAATTGTGTGGTATAATCAGTGATCAAGCATCATCTCTTCTTATGAACATTTAAACCAAGGGATTGGGAATTTGTTTGTTTTTAGAGAGCATTGGTGAGCCAAGGAATTGGGATCCAATCATATAAGATTGCCAAGCAAAATTCAATGAATGCATTGGTTGAGGAAGAGATTTACATGTTTTGATTCGGAGATTTCAATATCTCCTAAACCCAATGAATTCCCCATTTCTGATTTCCACTTTCTCTTTACATTCTGCAATTCAATTCTTGCAATCATCCCCATTCCCTTTTAATTTCAGCAATTTACATTCTGCACTTTAATTCATGCAATTTAAGATTCAGCCATTTAATTTTCTTGTCATTTACTTTTCCCGCCAATTTTACATTCCGCAATTCTCATCTCAAATCTTGATTCCGCTCAACTAGAACACACTTCTAATCCGAATTGCTCACTCAACCAATCCTTGTGGGATTCGACCTCACTCTATTGTGAGTTTTTACTTGACGACGATAACCGGTGCACTTGCCGGAAGGAATTTTGCCGATCGTGCAATTTCCTAAATCGTAGCATAACAAGTTTATGCGCATCAAGTTTATGGCGCCGTTGCCGGGGATTGGTTTTCGATTGACAATTCTCAAATTGGAAGCTAACTAGATTGAGCAATTTTCTCTTGCTTTGTTAATTCTGTTCTAAATACTTGTTGAATTTTAATTTCTGCACTTGGTTACATGCTTTCCTTCTTTATGCCTTTAAATTCATGCAACTAACTCACTGACTCACTAACTGTTTGAATTAATTCCTCAATTGAGCTAACCATACTCTTCCATTAACCAAGAGTATTTTACTTGTTTGTGTTTGAGCTGTGTTCTTGTATGACAGGTAGGAGAGGAGAGACATCAACTCCTCCATATACCGAACCGGAAAGGACCCTTCATAGACTTAGAAGGGAAGCAAGAGGGAAGAGAGTAGTGGGAGAAGAGGAATCTGAAGGAGAATCTGAGGACAATTTTGAGGAAGCTCTAGATCTCAACATGGATAGAGAAGTTCACAACCATGAGAGAGCTGATGGAAACAATGCCATTCCCGAGAGGAGGGTTCTTAGTTCATACATAAACCCAACCTCTGGGAATTGTGGTAGTAGCATCCAGAAACCACCCATTCAGGCCAACAATTTTGAGCTCAAGCCACAGCTAATATCATTGGTGGAAAATCATTGTTCCTTTGGAGGAAGTGCTAATGAAGACCCAAACCAACATCTCACAAAATTCCTGAGAATTTGTGACACTGTGAAGTCCAATGGAGTCCAGGAAGATGCCTATAAACTGCTCTTGTTCCCATTTTCACTTAGGGACAAGGCAGCTAAGTGGCTGGAATCATTCCCAAGGGGGAGTCTAACCACATGGGATGAGGTGGAAGGCAAGTTTCTGGCACGTTTCTACCCTCCACAAAAGGTCAATAGGCTTCGATCTGAGGTCCAAACTTTTAGACAACAAGATGGTGAAACTCTCTACGAGGCATGGGAGAGATTCAAGGACTTGACAAGGAAATGCCCACCAAACATGTTCCATGATTGGGTGCAATTGCACATCTTCTATGATGGGCTCTCTTATGAATCAAGGAAGGCTGTAGACCATTCATCAGGAGGTTCATTGAACAAGAAAAAGACCGTGGAAGAAGCCATTGAAGTGATCGAGACAGTGGCTGAGAATGAGTACTACTATGCATCAGAAAGGCACAACACTAAGGGAGTCATGGAGCTGAACCATGTTGATACAATTCTAGCCCAAAACAAGGTGTTTGCCAAGCAACTAGCAGAGCTTACCAGGCAATTAGAAACAAAGCAAGTGGCTGCAATACACACACAAGATCAAGAGGAAGTAGGCATTGAAGGAGGTGATTGGGATGAGGTTAACTATGTGGGAAACCAACAAAGGCAATCATATGATCCACACTCCAACACTTACAACCCAGGCTGGAGAAACCACCCAAACTTTGGGTGGGGAAACCAACAAACCCAACCACAAAACCACAAACCTTACAACCACAACCAACAAAACAATTCCACATACCAAAACTCCAACCAAAGATCATACCAAGCCACACAAAACACTTACCCCCAATCATCATATCATGGCCAAAATAATCAACATACCCAACCTAATCCGAACCAACAATTTCAAGATCAATTAAACCGGATGGAAGGAATGATGGCAACCATGAGCCAAGACATAATTGAATTGAAGAGCTTCAGGGATGATGTGAGAACTACCTTAAGAAACCATGGTGAAAAACTCAAAAGGTTGGAATCTCAAGTAGGAGAGCTATCTCAACAGGCACCCAAATCAACTGCAGTGTTCCCTAGTGACACAGAAAAGAATCCTAAGGGGGAACAAAAGAGAGTAAGATGGGAAGAGTGCAAGGCCATCACCATATTGAAGGAAGTCTCAGAAGAAGGAGGAATCAGGTCCTCACAGCAGGAACCAGAAATCTTGAAAGAAGATATGGAAGAAGTTAAGCAGGAAAGTGGAACTGAGCAAGCCAAGGATCTGCAAAAAGGCATGATGGAAGTATACCAACCAAAAGCACCATTTCCTGAGAGGTTAGGAGGAGGTGAAAAAAGGAAAACCTATTCAAGGTTTCTAGAGACATTTAATTCTCTGCATGTCAATATTCCCTTTCTTGAGATTCTTCATCAAATGCCCACACACATCAAATATTTAAAGGAATTGTTAAGCAAGAAAAGAGTTTTGAAGGGAGGACAAACGGTAACAATGAACAAAGAATGCAGTGCTCTCATCAAGAAGGACACACTCTCTAAGAAAACGGACCCAGGAAGTTTTCATATCCCTTGCATCATAGGAGAAACAAAAATTGACAGAGGATTCTGTGATCTAGGAGCTAGCATAAATGTGATGCCTCTAACTCTTATGAAGAGGCTACAACTGAACGAGGTGAGATCCACTGATGTAATCATACAACTGGCTGACAAAACTCAGAAGCAAGCTGAAGGGGTAGTTGAAAATGTGCTGGTGAAAGTAGGAGATTATTATTTCCCCACAGACTTTGTCATTGTGGACATGGAGGAAAGCTATTTACACCCTATCATTCTGGGCAGACCATTTCTAGCCACTACTAGAGCGCTCATAGATGTAGAACAAGGAGAACTAATTCTGAGAATACATGATGAACAGCTCATGTTCAAAATCTTCAAACCTGCATCTGAACCTGAACCAGAATCTGAAAGGCCTAAAGATGATAGTAGCCATCCGTGTTTGGAGGAAAGTAATCCAGCAGCTGAGACTCTAAAACAGTCATTGGAAGGCAAACAAGAGTTGCAAGAGTTAGAGCCACAAGAATCAGTGGAAACAGATCAGAAGGATCCTCCTGACATAAAGGTCAATGAAGAAATCCTCAAGAGAAAGGGAAGAGTGATAGGGAGATTGCCAAGAGGATGGAGAAACAAGAAAATTCCCACTGAAGGTTTTTCTCCAGGGGATAAAGTGATCTCAAGTCATTATCTGCCAATCCCACCTGGCCTCAAGACCATTCCTTCCCAGCTCCCTCAAGTGTTCACAATCAAGAAAGTTCTTTCTATGGAACATTTAGAGGTCATGAATGAATCAAGAGGGGACGTTTTCATAGTGAGAGGAGAGGACGTCAAGCACTACAATCCACCCTAACAAGGGACAACCGTCAAGCTAGTGACGTTAAAGAAGCGCTTCATGGGAGGCAACCCATGTTTTTAGTATCCTTAATCTTTAGTGCTTTGCTTTACATCTAATAAAGTATGGTTTCTTATGCATGAACTTGAATCCTCAGGACAACTATTGATTAAGTGCACTAAACCGTGCATGTAAATTACAATTGGTCTCTAAGTTTGGTGTGCCTGATGGCACTCCCAAATCTTACTCAAATTGAATTCCATCTTTCATTCAAGGTGCACAACCAAACATTAAGTTTGGTGTTCTTTTTGAACACAGTTTATGAAAAGCAAGAAGTTCCTCTGGATTTCAAAATTCATGACAAGTATACCATTCATATGTTTTAATGCTTTAGTTTCAATTACTTAGGGTAGTCACTTTGTTTAGAATCAAAGAGCCAAGGTGACTATGATTTATTAGAAATATGCACACTCATTAAGGACAACCAATATGGATTTCATGTCATCAGGAGACTTAACCAAAAACTAAGTTTGGTGTCCAAATAATAAGTGTGCATTCATGTAGAAGTCACGGCTATAAGCTCATAAAGACAAGCATTGATTTACATGTGCAAATACTATTCATAATTCACATGGACCGAAAAATGATAGCAAATTTGTTTGTTTATGCAGGTACAAAAGAAAAGACAAAAATGGAGGAAAAAGACAAAGGGAGGTACGTGCTTGGTCAAAAAGAAAATTCACAAATCTTTGAAACTAACACATGGGAAAAGGAAGTTCTGCAAGAAAAGAAAGCTACATGTACAACCTAATGCATCCAGAATACTTCCAAGAAAATGAAAAGCCAATCGTCCTTATCTACAATTCATATATTTACCATCAAGCCACCCTTCACAAACCACCCTAGCCATTCATTTTTCACTCATGGGCACTATAAAGAACCACTTGGGGAACGAGTCCCACACCATCAATCCTCCTTCATACACTTTTTCCTTCATCATAGCATAACCATCTCTTGCCGAAAACAATCTCACCACACCTCCAACAACACTTCTTGCTTCACCTTGTCAACTTTAGTTGTCACTTACCAAAATGGCAGCTTCATCTAGCCACAAAAGAAGAAAAGACAAGCAGCCAATGGAGGAAAACAGGGGATTCGATGCATGGAGATACAGATCAGTGTTCCATGAGATTCAAGCCGAATGGATGAGACCTAAAACGGTACTAGCTGAGGTCCCCTTTGAACTTGAAAAGGATGAGTTCCCAGGTGTTTGGGAAAAGATTAAAAAGAGGAAGTGGGAGCTCCTAACTAAGCCAATCACTAGAATCAACATCAACTTGGTGAAGGAATTTTATGCAAATGCAGTAAGGGAGGATCAAACCAAGAACCCCACATACAAAAGCTATGTGAGAGGGGTGGAAGTTGACTTCAGTCCCAAAGCAATCATGAAAACTCTTGGCCTGAAAAACATACATTTCAGCCAAGCAAGTTATGAAGAAAGGATGAGAGGAGAACCTGACTATACAACTATTGCTGAAGACCTTTGTGCCATCAGAGCTGAATGGGTGAGAAAAACAAGAGGGGCTCCAAGAGTCTTGAGAAGAGGAGACCTAACACCTGAAGCTAAAGGGTGGTATGCAATAGTTAGGAGATCCATCCTACCCACTGCAAACTCTTCAGAAATAGTCCCTAAAAGAGCCATCTTGCTACATTGCATTATGGTTGGAGGAGAGATCAAGGTTCATAAACTCATTGCTGAACAGATACAAGAGTTTAGTGAGAAAAGTGACCCTGAATCCTGGCTTCATTTCCCTAGCACCATCATTAGACTATGCATCGATGCCCAAGTACCACTTGAGGATGAAAGACCTAATTGGCTATATCCTGGGCTGGCCATAACTGCACACAGAATGACTCTTGGCCCAACTCCTCCAAGACATACAAGAAGAAGAAATGAAGAAGGGCAACAAGTGGAAGCCGAGCAAGAAGCAGGACAAGAAAGACAGGAAGGAGAAGACAGAGAAGAAGAGCAAGAAGAGCAAGCAACTCCTGAAAGAAGACAACGAATTCCCAGAGACCCCATGGATATGAGCAGAATGCAGGAAATCATGGAAGGAATGTCTCAACAATACATGAGGTCTCAGGAAAGACAAGAAGACTTTCATCTAAAAATGATGGATAAGCAAAGGAACTTTGAATCAAGATTCTTTGATCTGCAAAGGGAACAAAATCTACACTTACAGGAATCCTTCGGCCACATATGCCAACACCAAGATGCCAATGTCTTGGCAATCAAGGAAGCCACTACTTTACAGAATGCAAGATACTCAGTCCAAGCTGACTACAACATCAGTTCGCAAATCAAGCTTAACTACATAGGGGAACATCTACACAAGATGGACCCAGCATTCCCAGCTTATGATGAGTATTTCAAAGGGAGGAAAGAAGGAGAAATAAACAAGGCAATGATCCTTGAAAAAGGAGTGGAAGAAACGATGAAAAAGGCTGGATTCTGGAAAAAACTCATAAGAAAAGACAAAGGAAGCACAAGTGGTCAAAAAGAGGCAGGAAGCAAGAAGAAGCAGGATCCCAAGAATTAAGAAGAACCAAGCAATAAATAAGAGGTGGTCTCGTTCCTTAATAATCAAATGATAATTGGTGAATTGTCTTTATGAACGTGTTTTCATCATCAGTCATTTAAGTGTTAGGTGGAGTTTTTTTTTTATGAGTCGTTTTTTTAGTATGTGTGTTTGTTAAGTGCTTTGAATAAAGTGAGTGCCTAGATGTTTGGATATAACTTCACCTTCTTAAACAAGTGCGTGCCATGCTTGTTCTGTTTCCAAAAATAAAAGAAAAGTTTGAACAAAAGTAACTTGGCTAAATTAGTGACAAATCAAGTAGAATTAAGTGGTGGTATGCATGCTTGATTGTTTAGTCACATCACTAAAATTAGAAGTGTAGAATTATCATTTTTTATGTATAAGTAAAAATTGTCTATGGATCTTGATGAATAAATGTCTTTGGCCATGAAAAAGAAAGAAAAAGGAAAAGAAAAAGCCACGGAAAAAGGCAACCAAAAAGCAAAAAAAATTGAGAAAATAAGCTAGGCACCAATGGTTTGAACTTCTGAGACAAATGCCTGTGGTGTTTATGTATTAAGGATATGCTTGGATGAATAGGTTCTGAGGAGTGTTTCAACACTTGGTAACTTGGGTTAACTAACCCGGGATTATCAACCAAAAATCCATTATCAAGAGCAACCTCAATACAAAACATTTAGTCACACAAAGAGGTGCTGGGCACCAATGTCTCAAGAAGAAATGTGAACTAAAATGCCTAAAGTGGATATGTGTAGTGCACTGATAAGAAAAAGAAAATGCCAAAGGCTTGTGCAACACATGACACTAAGCAAACAAGGAGCAAAAGAAGCTCTAAGAAAAGGAAAAGAAAAACAAAAGAAAAGTGCCAAAGACATAAGAATAACAGGAGGCCATAGCAATTTTTGATGGATGCAATGAAAAAGTGATAATCCTACCTGATAAGTATGAAAAAGTGATGCTGCAACTTTCTGCATAGAACCCTTCTGATGAACTTCAAATGCTTGCTAATATAGCCAATGTAATTACTTTCTGTTCATACTTTCTTCTCAAATAACTCAGGACTTGCTTAGGGACAAGCAAGTATTAAGTTTGGTGTTGTGATGCCAAGGCATCATAGGCTAGTTTCACTAGCATGTTTCTGTTAGTTTTAGTTGTTTTATGCATTTTCTTGAGCTTAAAGTAACCAAAAATGGTTAAATGAAGAACAAAGTAATGAACCATCCAAACAATATGATTTTGATGCAAATTCCATGAGTTTTAGTTATATTACTTAAATGCTATGAATGAAAGATTTCTCATGAAATTTTGCAAGACTTTGATGCAATTGTTTGGATGATTTCAGGGAAGAAGAGGCTAAGCAAGGAAGCAACAAAATCAATAAAGGAAGCTTGAATATCACATGTGGAGTTTAAGTTCCAGTTTAAGCCTAAACTGGAGCTTAAACGCCAAAATCATGAAGGATAAGAGATGCTGGGATTGAAGTTTAACCTCCAGTTTGACCTCAAACTGGAGGTTAAACGCCAGAATGAAAAGCCTCACTTAAGGAGCATTCCACGTTTAACCTCCAGTTTGACCTCAAACTGGAGGTTAAACGCCAGAATGAGTATGCCACCCAGGGAGGAGTTCCACGTTTAACCTCCAGTTTGACCTCAAACTGGAGGTTAAACGCCAGAACCAGGAAGAGTACCAGGGGCCATTCCACGTTTAAGCTCCAGTTTGACTCAAACTGGAGCTTAAACGTGTTCGATAGTTTTTTCACTCCAGGGTTGCTCTCTCCATCTCCACGTTTAACCTCCAGTTTGACCCCAAACTGGAGGTTAAACGTGTTCGACACCTCCAGGGCCACCATTCCAAGCTTCCACGTTTAACCTCCAGTTTGACCTCAAACTGGAGGTTAAACGTGTTCGACTTCCAGTATGCCTCCACCCTTTTCCACGTTTAACCTCCAGTTTGACCTCAAACTGGAGGTTAAACGTGTTCGACCTCCAGGGCTGCCCTTCCTATCTCCACGTTTAAGCTTCAGTTTAACCTTAAACTGAAGCTTAAACGTGTTCGACTACATGACTCTCCAGGGCTACCTTCTTCCATTTCCACGTTTAAGCTTCAGTTTAACCTTAACTGAAGCTTAAACGTGCTTCTACAAATGGCCTCACTGGAAGTGTCTGGCGTTTAAGTTGCAGTTTAAGCTTAAACTACAACTTAAACGCCACTCTTGAAAAGGGTTTCTGGGCCAAAAATATTGTGATTTAAGTTAGTCTTTGAGCACAATTATTAACTTAAACTTACTTTGGTATGAAACCCAATTGAATATCATGGTTTATGGGATTGGGCCTGAAGGATTGATGAATTTGAAATCTCAATTTATTGAGTCATGTGTCATTATTTGATTATCACTAAGTTGGCTCAATAAATGTTACAGGATCTGGATCAACAACCTCATCAAGATGATGGATCATAAACCCAAGGCAAAAGGAAAGCAAGGAGAGGCCTCAAAGCCCAAGAAGCACAACTGAAGCTCAATATAGAAAGTGTATAAATAGGATAGAAGTTAAGTTAGAAAGACCCTTTACTTTCACTTTTAGCTAGTTTCTTTTTCTTTGTAATTGAATTCAGAGCTATGATTCACTAAACCCCCTTTCATTGGGTTAGGGAGCTCTATTGTAATTCAATGAATCAATAATAGTTTATCTTCTTCTTCAATCTTTTCTCTTGAATTTTGTTAGAAAGCTTCTCGATCTAATTCCATTGAGTAGTTGTCTTGGGAAAGAGACTACTCATACTTGGAATCCTTCGGAGCCTTGGGAAAGGAATGGAGGATTCATGCTAGAGAAGCTTTCTCACAGTGGATTGGATTGGGGTTTGGATGGATATTGTGACATGTAATCCTACCAAATTGTGGTTCATGAAATTGTGTGGTATAATCAGTGATCAAGCATCATCTCTTCTTATGAACATTTAAACCAAGGGATTGGGAATTTGTTTGTTTTTAGAGAGCATTGGTGAGCCAAGGAATTGGGATCCAATCATATAAGATTGCCAAGCAAAATTCAATGAATGCATTGGTTGAGGAAGAGATTTACATGTTTTGATTCGGAGATTTCAATATCTCCTAAACCCAATGAATTCCCCATTTCTGATTTCTACTTTCTCTTTACATTCTGCAATTCAATTCTTGCAATCATCCCCATTCCCTTTTAATTTCAGCAATTTACATTCTGCACTTTAATTCATGCAATTTAAGATTCAGCCATTTAATTTTCTTGTCATTTACTTTTCCCGCCAATTTTACATTCCGCAATTCTCATCTCAAATCTTGATTCCGCTCAACTAGAACACACTTCTAATCCGAATTGCTCACTCAACCAATCCTTGTGGGATTCGACCTCACTCTATTGTGAGTTTTTACTTGACGACGATAACCGGTGCACTTGCCGGAAGGAATTTTGCCGATCGTGCAATTTCCTAAATCGTAGCATAACAAGTTTATGCGCATCATCTATGCACATCCGCCATCCTGTGACGGTCCTTGTAGGAATGAGTTCGTTCCTCTCATTCGGTACTACAGTGATTCCTCCTTTCTTGGGCACCACTTGGACGGGACTGACCCATGGGCTGTCTGAGATCGGGTAGATCACCCCTCCCTGCCATAACTTCATGACTTCTTTCTGTACCACTTCCTTCATGACTGGATTAAGCCTCCTTTGGGGTTGAATGGATAGTTTAGCATCATCTTCAAACAGTATCTTATGCATGCATATGGCCGAACTGATTCCCTTCAGGTCAGGGAGGGTCCATCCAATGGCATCCTAATGCTTTCGTAATACTTGGAGTAATTCATCCTCTTGATCTTGGCTGAGGGATGAGTTTATGATCACTGGTTAACTTTCATTCTCTCCTAAGTATGCATATTTGAGAGTGGGTGGCAGTGCTTTGAGTTCAAGTTTGGGTGCTTCTTTTCTTTCATTCTCCTCCTTTGGTGCACCCTGAACATGAATCTCTGCTGTTGTAGCCTCTTCGCTAGATGCTGATTCCTCTTCTGTTAACCATTCAAGTTCTTCTTCTTCAAAAATCTCTTGTACTGCATCTTCCAGTGAATCCAACCTCATACATTCTCCCAATGGTTCTTGTGGGTAGCTCATGGCCTTAAATACGTTGAATGTCATCTTCTCATTGTGTAGTCTCAGGGTAAGTTTACCTTTTTGGACATCAATGATAGCTCCAGCAATGGCCAAGAATGGTCTTCCCAGGATGATGGAGGCCTTGGCTTCCTCCTTTATGTCCAACACTACAAAGTCTGCTGGGAAGATAAAATCTCCTACCTTCACCAGTAAGTCTTCTACTATGCCATGAGGAAACTTGAATGATCGGTCTGCCAGTTGTAGGGCCATTTTTATTGGCTTGGCCTCCTCAATCCTCATTTTTCTCATCATAGCCACGGACATCAGATTTATGCTGGCTCCTAAGTCACATAGAGCCTTCTCCACTGTGATTTTCCCTATAATACAGGGAATCTGGAAGCTTCTAGGATCCTTCAATTTCTGGGGTAGTTTGTGCTGAATGATGGCACTACATTCTTCAGTTAGTATCACAGTTTCGTTGCTCTTCCAGCTTCTCTTCTTGGTCATTAATTCCTTCAAGAACTTGGCATAGAGCAGCATTTGCTCTATCGCTTCAGCAAAGGGTATGTTAATCTGTAGTTTCTTGAAGATTTCTAAAAATCTTGAGAATTGGTTGTCATCCCCCTTCTTCCTCAATTGTTGAGGGTATGGGATTTTCGGAACATATGGCTTCAGCTCTTCTCCTTTTTTATGTGAATTGGAGGTGGGAACTTGAACTTCATCTTGTTCCTCCTTCTTCCAATTGAGTCCTTCTCTGGTGGTTTCTTGGAGGTCTCCTTCAATTCCTTTCCACTTCTGAGGGTGATAGCTTGACATTCCTCCCTTGGGTTTGAATCAGTGTTGCTGCACAGGTTATGGCTGGGAACTTGCTTGAATAAGTAGCCAATTTGTGTCTCAAGTTTCTTGATGGTAGCATCTTGATTTTGCATATTGGACCGCACTTCCTCTCGGAACATTTTACTGTCTTGAACTTCTTTGCATATACGTTCAAGTAAAATCTCAATCCTTGAGAATCTATCTTCAGATGATCATGAGTTGGGGTTGGAGGGATGAGAATGGCCATTTTGGTTTTGATATAGATGTTGAGAGGTTTTGTTTGGTGGGTGCTGATATGATCTCTGTGTGGAATGTTAGTAAGCCGCATTGTTGTTGGGGTTGTGACGTCTCTGATCTTGGCCTTAATCTTGTTGAATTTCCCACCCAAAGTTTGGGTGGTTTCTCCAACCAGGATTATAAGTTTTGGAGTATGGATCATGGGTCTTCCTAGGTGAGTTTCCAATGTAGTTGGCTTGTTCCTGATCACCCTCTGCTTCTGCGTTCACTCCTTCTTGGGTTGCTGATGAGGTGGTGATTGCTGCTACTTGGTTCCTCTCCATCTTCTTGGTAAGGTCAGCCAACTGCTTGGTGATCATCTTGTTTTGGGCTAGCAGTGCATGCACGTTATTTAGCTTCATCACTCCTCTAGTGTTGCCTCTTTCAGAAGCATAGAAGTAGTCATTCTCAGCTACAGTCTCAATGACATCTATGGCTTCTTCAATGGTCTTCTTCTTGTTCAGAGATCCCCCAGATGAATGGTCTACTGCCTTCTTTGATTCATAAGAAAGACCTTCATAGAAAATGTGTAACTGCACCCATTCATTGAACATATCTGGCGGGCACCTTCTTGTCAAGTCCTTAAACCTCTCTCGTGCTTCATAGAGAGTTTCACCATCTTGTTGCCTGAAGGTTTGTACCTCAGCTCTCAACCTGTTGATTCTTTGAGGAGGATAGAATCTCTCCAAGATTTTATTCACCACATCTTCCCAGGTTGTTAAACTCTCCTTCGGGAAGGATTCCAGCCATTTAGATGCTTTGTCCTTGAGTGAGAAGGGAAACAGAAGTAGTCTATAGGTGTCAGGATGAACACCATTAGACTTTACAGTGTCGCATATCCTTAGGAAGGTGGTTAGATGTTGATTGGGGTCTTCTTGGACACTTCCTCCGAATGAACAGTTGTTCTGCACGAGGGTGATGAGCTGTGGCTTTAGTTCAAAGTTATTGGCATGTATGGTTGGCTTTTGGATGCTACTTCCACAGTTTTCTTGGTTTGGGTTTATGTACGATCCCAGAACTCTTCTCTCTTGCCCAGTATGATGCACTGGACCTTCTCTGCCATGGTTGTGAGCCTCTTCTTCATGATGGTTCTCCATATTCTCATCCATATTTGGTTCAAAATACTCCTCTTCTTCCTCAGCGCCAACAACTCTCTTTTCTCTTGCTTCCCTCCTTAGTCTAAGAAAGGTCCTCTCAGGTTCAGAATCAAAGGAAGTTGAAGCTCCACTTCTTCTACCTGTCATACAACCAACAAGGCCAAAGCAAAAAGGGAGATAGAGATTATTCTTTTTAAAAAAATGTTGTTAGTGTGAGTGATGCAATATATCAAACAGTTAGTGGGTTAGTGAACTAAATTGTAACAAATAAGATAACACCACAAACGGGTAGGGGTAAAGGGAAGAAAATAACTAAGACTGAAAGTAAATCACTCAAACAGAAATTAAATCAAACAAAAGAAAAATGCTCAATCTAGTTATCCACCAATTTAATCATTGTTGATGCAAAATCAATCCCCGGCAACGGCGCCATAAACTTGATGCATGGAAACTCGTCTCTCAACAAATCTCCCTCGGCAAGTATACCGAATTGTCGTCAAGTAAAAACTCACAATAGAGTGAGGTCGAATCCCACAGGGATTGATTGGTCAAGCAACTTTGATTAGAGGAATGTTCTAGTTGAGCTAAGAAGAATTTGAGTTGAGAATTGCAGGAAATTAAATGGCGGGAAAGTAAATAACAGAAAATGTAAATACTGGAAATAAAGAGCAAAATATAAATGGCGGAAAGTAAATTGCAGAATCTTAAATGGGGAATGGGGGAGATGAGCATAAAATTAAATGGCGAAATGTAAAGAGAATGGGTAAGATCAGAAATGGGGAGTTCATTGGGCTCAGGAGATGTTGTATTTTCCGGATCAAGTTCATTTTCATCTCTTCCTCAATCAATGCATTCATTGATCTCCTTGGCAATCTTAAGTGATTGAATTGCAATTCCTTGGCAACCCAATCTCTCAAATCTTGATCAATAGCCAATTTCTTGGTCTAATTGCTCGTGAGAAGAGATGAAGTATGGTCACTGATTATACCACATGTATTCCCAAATCAAAATGTTGGTGGGATTATATGTCACCATATCCATCCAAACCCCAATTTAGTCCAACATGAGAAAGCATTTCTAGCATGATCTCTTCATTCCTCTCCCAAGGTTCTGAAGAGATCCAAGTATGAATAGCTTCTTTTCCAAGACAACTACCCAATTGGATGAAGATTGAAAGCTTTCTAGTAAAATCAAGAGAAAAGAAAGAAGAAGAATAATGAAAACTGTTACTGATCTATCAAATTACAATAGAGCTCCCTAACCCAATGAAAGGGGTTTAGTTGTTCATAGCTCTGGGAATTGAAAGCAAAGATGGAAAATATATTCTGAAAGTAAAAATAGAAGTTGCAGAGAAAGTAAAATTATACAGAGAGTAGTTCTCACAATGCCCCCCCAAAGTTCTCATCTCTAGTTCAAAACTACTCCTATATATATTACTCTTCTGATCTTCTAGTTGGCTCTTCAAGTCTTTGGATATGGGCCTTTGGATCTTGAGTTGAAGCAGTTTGGAATCTTCAGTGGGCTCAGCTTTACTTGCAGAGAAAGTGTGAAGTAGGCATGGACTTTAGCTAGGACGTTAGTGGTGTTAACGTTAAGTGAAAATGAGCGTTCGAGAACGTTAGTGACGATCACCTTTTTCACTAATGTTCCTAACCCAAAATGGTCCACGTTAACTTCAATGTTAGTGGCACTAACGTGACCACTAACGTTACCTCTTGGTCCTTCGCAAGCGTTATTGGCATTCAGCTTTTCTCATTAACGTTGTAAGTTTATTCCCATTCCACATTAGTGGTCACGTTAATTAGATTAACGTGGCTGCTAACGTGGCTCTTCCTTGCTTCCTTTGTCCTGAAATCAAGTAAATAAAATGCATCAAAGCTCTAATCCAAGTTATGAAATCATTCATCATCTATTTTATCATTCAATTCATGCAAAATTCTCATAAAATCATGTAAAATTCATAATGCTTGCTTGAATCAAGATGTAAGTGATTATCTACCCAAAACTTGCTTATTAACTAAGAAAATGCATGAAACTATCCTAAAACAGTAAGGAAAAGGTCAGTGAAACTGGCCAAAATGCCCTAGCATCAGTGACAGTTCATATGGATTTGTTTTCATCCGAAAGGATCATACAGCTTGCCATGGAAGGAGGTAACGTATGGTTGGAAGAAGGCAATAGGAAAGCAGAAGTTCAGAAGCAACAAAGCATCTCCAGACGCTTATCTGAAATTTCCTCCAATAAATTACATAAGTATCTCTATTTTATTTTCTATTTTATTTATATTTTAATAATCAAAATCTCATAACCATTTGAATCCGCCTGACTGAGATTTATAAGGATGACCATAGCTTACTTCAAACCGACAATCTCCGTGGGATCGACCCTTACTCACGTAAGGTTCATTACTTGGATGACCAAGTGCACTTGCTGGCCAGTTACACGGAATTGTGAAGAAGTCTTGAAATCACGTTCTCCCACACCAAGTTTTTGGCGCCGTTGCCGGGGATTGTTCAAGTTTGGACAACTGACGGTTCATCTTGTTGCTCAGATTAGGTAATTTTATTTTATGTTCAAGCATTTTTTTAATTTTATTTTCGAAAAATAATACAAAAAAATAAATATATAGTTTTCGAAAAATTCAAAAAAATATAAATAATAATACTTAGTTTTCTAAAAATTCTTCAGAATTTTTAAGAATGATTTCTAGAGTTTCATCATGATCTGTTGAAGCTTGGCTTGCTGTCAAGCCATGTCTAAATTCTTTTGGACCGAGGCTTCCACTTATTATTGCAGGAGCCTTTTGATTCCCATCAATTTGGCAATTGTATGTAATGCTCTGCTGAAGCTTGGCTAGCCATTGGCTATGTCTAATCTTTTGGACCGAATCTTTCACATAAAGCTTGGCTGGCTATTAAGCCATGTCTAAATTTTTGGACCGAAACTTTAGACTAACATTGCATGATTTCTGGAATTCTTATTAAAAATTTTGAATTTCTTTATTTCCTTTTTCCATGTAATTTTCAAAAATACAAAAAAAACTAATAAAATCATAAAACAAAAAAGAATTTTGTGTTTCTTGTTTGAGTCTGGTGTCAAATTTTAGGTTTGGTGTCAATTGCATGCTCTTTAATTTTCGAAAATTCATGCATGTGTTCTTCATTGATCTTCAAGTTGTTCTTGATGATTGTCTCTATTTGATCTTTAAATTTTCTTGTTTTGTGTCTTTTCTTGTTTTTCATATGCATTTTTGAATTATTAGTGTCTAAAGTTTTAAAATTTTTAAGTTTGGTGTCTTGCATGTTTTTCTTTTCTTAAAAATTTTCAAAAATATGTTCTTGATGTTCATCATGATCTTCAAAGTATTCTTAGTGTTCATCTTGACATTCAAAGTGTTCTTGCATGCATTTTTGTTTTGATCTTAAATTTTTATGTCCTGTGTCTTTTAGTTGTTTTTCTCTCTCCTCATTAAAAATTCAAAAAAAATATATTTCCCTTATTCTTCTCATGAATTTTGAAATTTTGAATTGATTTAGTCAAGGAGTTTTAAAATTTAGTTGTTTCTTGGTAGTCAAGTCAAAATTTCAAATTAAAAAAAAATTTCTATCTTTTCCAAATCTTTTTCAAAAATCAAATCTTTTTTATTTTTTTTGATATTCTCGAAAATTTAAAAATTTGATTTTCAAAATCTTTTTCTTATTTTATTTCATATTTTCGAAATTAATGTTAACATTTAATGTTTAGATTAACAAATTTTCAAGTTGTTACTTGCCTATTAAGAAAGGATCAATCTTTAAATTCTAAAATCATATCTTTTAGTTTCTTATTAGTCAAGTAATCAACATTAATTTCAAAAATCAAATCTTTTTAATTTCCTTTTCAAATCTTTTTCAAAATAAATTTCAATCATATATTTTCAAAATCAATTTCAAAATCTTTTCTAACTTCTTATCTTTTCAAAATTTATTTTCAAATCTTTTTCAATTAACTACTTGACTTTTTGTTTGATTTTAAAAGTTTACTATTTCTTATCTTTTTCAAAACCACCTAACTACTTTTCTCTCTCTAATTTTCGAAAACTCCTCACCACTT
This sequence comes from Arachis hypogaea, assembly GCF_003086295.3. Taxonomy (NCBI): domain Eukaryota; kingdom Viridiplantae; phylum Streptophyta; class Magnoliopsida; order Fabales; family Fabaceae; genus Arachis; species Arachis hypogaea. Next base: position 52,845,677 of record NC_092055.1, read on the forward strand.
TTTCAAAATTCTTTTTAATTAACTAATTATTTTAAATTTTAATTTAATTTTATTCCTTTTTATAATTTTCAAATACTAACCAATAATTAAAATAAAAACAAAAATATTTTTTTTTATTTTAATTTAGAATTCGAATTCTCTCTCTCTTATCTCTTTCTATTTATTTATTTGTTTACTAACACTTCACTTCTTCTTATAATTCGAACCCTTCCTCCCTCTCTCTGTTCGAATTCTTCATCCTCTCTCTTCTTCATTCTACTCTTCTATTCTTCTACTCATATAAAGGAATCTCTATATTGTGACATAGAGGATTCCTATTCTTTTCTGTTCTATTTTTTTCATATGAGCAGGAGCAAGGATAAGAATATTCTTGTTGAAGCTGATCCGGAACCTGAAAGGACTCTAAAGAGGAAGCTAAGAGAAGCTAAAGCACAACACTCTGGAGAGGACTTGACAGAATTTTTCAAAAAAGAAGAAGAGATGGCCGAACCCAAAAACAATGGTGGAGATGCAAAGAAGATGCTTGGTGACTTTATTGCCCCATATTCTGACTTCTGTGGAAGGAGCATCTCAATTCCTGCAATTGGAGCAAACAACTTTGAGCTTAAGCCTCAATTAGTTTCTCTGATGCAGCAGAATTGCAAGTTTCATGGACTTCCATTGGAAGATTCTCATCAGTTCTTAGCTGAATTCTTGCAAATCTGTGACACTGTTAAGACCAATGGGGTTAATCCTGAGGTCTACAGACTTATGCCTTTCCCCTTTGCTGTAAGAGATAGAGCTAGGACATGGTTAGACTCACAACCTAAAGATAGCCTGAACTCTTCGGAAAAGTTGGTCAATGCTTTCTTGGCCAAATTCTTTCCACCTCAAAAGTTGAGTAAGCATAGAGTGGAAGTCCAAACTTTCAGACAAAAGGAAGGTGAATCCCTTTATGAATCTTGGGAAAGATACAAGCAATTGATCAGAAAGTGTCCTTCTGACATGTTTTCAGAATGGAGCATCATATGTATATTCTATGATGGTATGTCTGAATTGTCCAAGATGTCATTGGACCACTCTGCTAGAGGATCTCTTCATCTGAAGAAGACGCCTGCAGAAGCCCAGGAACTCATTGAAATGGTCGTAAATAACCAGTTCATGTACACTTCTGAAAGGAATCCTGTGAATAATGGGACAACTCAGAAGAAAGGAGTTCTTGACATTGACACTCTGAATGCAATATTGGCTCAGAACAAAATATTGACTCAGCAAGTCAATATGATTTCTCAGAGTCTATTTGGAATGCAAGCTGTAACAGGCAGTACTAAGGAAGCTTCCTCTGAAGAAGAAGCCTATGACCCTGAGAATACTGCAATGGAAGAGGTGAATTACATGGGAGAATCCTATAGAAACACCTATAATCCTTCATAGAGAAATCATCCAAATTTCTCATGGAAGGATAAACAGAAGCCTAATCAAGGCTTCAGAAACAATAATGGTGGGAGAAATAGGTTTGGCAATAGCAAACCTTTTCCATCATCTTCTCAGCAACAGACAAAGAATTCTAAGCAGAGCCACTCTGACTTAGCAACTGTAGTCTCTGATCTATCTAAGACCACTCTCAGTTTTATGACTGAAGTAAGGTCCTCCATTAAAAATTTGGAGGCACAAGTGGGTCAGCTGAGTAAAAGAGTTACTGAACTCCCTCCTAGTACTCTCTGATGACAAGTCATCTTAGCCTAGTTTCACTAGCCTTTTTCTTTTGTTTTCAATTGATTTATGCACTTTCTTGAGCCATAAGCAAGCCAATTGGGTAGATTTCCATGTTTCCTTTGATTTAATCAACCATGGATGAATTAATGCAATTTCATGAGATTCTATGCTATAATTGTCATATATTATGAAAAAATAACATACTCATGATTTTGAGCAAAGCTTTGATGTGTTTGGTTGATTGATGATAGGTGAAAAGAGTTTTGAAGAAGGTTGAAGGAAGAAGGAATGGCCAGGAGCAAGAGAGAACAAAAAGCTTGAGCAAAAGTTTGCCTCAAACTTTAGCTCAAACTTTTGGAAGAATTGAAAAACACTCCAGAGGAAAAAAGCTTGAGCAAAAGTTTGACCTCAAACTTTAGCTCAAACTTTTGGGAGAAAAGCTTGAGCCAACATTTGCCTCAAACTTTTTGGCAAACGTTGGCATCACAAACTCAATACCCTGGAGAGAAAAGCTTGCGCCAACGTTTGAGGTCAAACTTTTGCTCAAACGTTGGCGCCACACTTGCACACCCTGGAGGAAAAAGCTTGCGCCAACGTTTGAGGTCAAAGTTTTGCTCAAACGTTGGCGACACACACATTTACAAGGGGGCCAACGTTTGAGCCAAAGTTTGAGGTCAAACTTTTGCTCAAACGTTGGTAGCAGCAAGTTTAAGCAATCTGGTATAAAAAGTTTGAGTAAAAGTTTGCCTCAAACTTTTACTCAAACTTTTACTCAAGCTTTTATGTTTTTCAACCTGGTTCACAATGGATCTTTCTCCAACTCCAAGAGCAATCAACCAAGGCCTTTATTAACCCAATTCCATCAAGAACAAAGGCCCAATTCAAGGCTTGAAGACCATTTGAAGAAAGTGTATAAATAGCTTAGGATTTAAGTTTTAAGGGAGCTTCCTTTTAGAATTTTCGTAACACTTACAGTAGAGAATTCACTTTACATTTTTGAATTGTTGTTTTAGAATTCTAGAGAATTGGGGAGGAGAATTGATCTCTCTTCTTCCTGGTTCTTGTTGAGCATTCTTTACTTCTCTTGCTTGGGATCTTAGGTGGAAAATTGAAGAACTTCTGTTTCAATCTCACCTTTGGATCTTGTTTAATTTTCTGCATAATCAAATTTAAATTTCTGTTCATTGCTTCTTCTTCTTCTCTCTGCAATTTACATTTCCCTTGCAATTGTTCTTGCTGGATCTAGGAAGGCAGTGAGATCTAGACTTGGTTATCTAGTCTCTTGGGTCCTGAGATCTACAGCTTTAAATTTCAATTTCCCTGTTTTGTTGCTACACCAAGCTGATTTCCATTTTTGTCAAGATCCGGTTCAATTGAATCCATCTTCTATATTCCTGTTTGTTGCAATTTATTGTTCCTTGTTTAATTTCTGCAAATCCACTTCCCAATTCCCTTTACCATTCAAGCCATTTACATTTCTTGCACTTTAAGATTATACAATTTACATTTCTTGCAATCTAAGTTTCTGAAATTTACATTACTTGTTCTTTAAAATTCAGCTTATTTACTTTTTTTGCTCTTTAATTTTCTGCAATCTACCCTTCTCCCTTTTAATTTCATGCAATTTAGCTTCTGTCGAATACAAACCACTCAAATCAACTCTTGATTCGCTTGACTAAATCAACCACTAAACTAAAATTGCTCAATCCTTCAATCCCTGTGGGATCGACCTCACTCCCGTGAGTTTTATTACTTGATACGACCCGGTGCACTTGCCGGTTAGTTTTGTGTGTTTGGAATTCGTTTTCCGTTTTCCAAAAATACGCATCAAGTTTTTGGCGCCGTTGTCGGGGATTGAAATAGATTGACAATGATTACGTGAAGTGGAAATCTAGATCAAGCACTTTTTCTTTTCTGTTTCTCTAACTTTTGACTAACACGCTAACTGTTTGAAATTTTGGTTAAACTAAACTTCATTCTAGCAATAGATTGAAGAGTTACTGGTGGTGTTTCTTTTGTTTTGTTTGCATGTCAGGTACAGGGAGACCCATTCCTGTTTTATTTGAAACTGACCAGAGAACTCTTAGAAGGTTGAGAAGAGCTGAAAGAGGGAAAAATATTGTTGGAGAGGAAGAATCTGAGGAAGAATATCACGAGATGGAAGGAGATCCATCTAATCCAGGAGGAGGGGTTAACAATAACCCACAGCAGAGGAGAGTATTGGCCTCCTATACCTTTGCAAATGCTAGACATTGTGGAAGCAGCATTCTCACCCCTAATGTCAATGCAAATAACTTTGAACTGAAGCCACAACTCATTACATTGGTCCAAAACAACTGCTCGTTTGGGGGAGGACCATTGGAGGATCCAAATCAACATCTATCTACCTTCTTAAGGATTTGTGACACTGTCAAGTCCAATGGCGTGAATCCTAAAACTTACAAGCTTCTGCTGTTCCCATTCTCATTAAGGGACAAGGCCGCACAATGGCTTGAAACTTTTCCCCAAGGAAGCATCACTAGTTGGAATGACTTTGTGACTAAATTTCTAGCCGAATTCTATCCACCTCAAATAGTCATCAGGCTGAAGACTGAGGTGCAAACATTCACGCAATTGGATGCTGAAAATCTGTATGAAGCATGGGAGAGATACAAGGCTTTGCTGAGGAAATGTCCACCAGAAATGTTCACTGAGTGGGATAAGCTACAGAACTTCTATGAAGGACTCACTCTAAAGGCTCAAGAATCACTTGACCACTCAGTTGGAGGATCATTGCAACTGATGAAAACAGCAGAAGAAGCTCAAAATCTTATTGACATGGTGGCCAACAATCAATATTTCTTTGCTCATCAAAGAAATCGCCAACCATCACAAAGAAGAGGAGTAATGGAGCTAGAAGGAGTGGATTCAATTTTGGCTCAAAACAAGATGATGCAGCAGCAAATTCAACAACAATTTGAGCAAATGGCCAAGAGGATTGATAGCCTCCAAGTTGTAGCAGTTAACACAAGCCAACCATCATCCACATGGGGGCAAAATGAAGAAACTCAAGAGGAGCAGCAGCAAGAACAAGTCCAGTACATGCACAACCAAGGACTAAATGAAGTGTATGGTGATACATACAATCCATCTTGGAAGAACCACCCAAACCTCAGATGGGGAGATAATCACACCCAAAACCAACAACCATGGCAGAGGAACTCAAACCAAAACACTTCAAGAAACAACCAAAACCACAACCAGCAGCAAACTAACCAAAACCCCTACAGAAAACCTCAAAACAACTACCCCAACCCCAACCATTACCAATCTAATAACCAACCCACCAACCAAAATACCCACCATCCACCATCCACATCTCACAACCCACCACAAGCATCACCTGAATCTCAAAGACTCACTAACTTGGAAACCTTGATAGACAAAATGTGGAAACAACAAGAAATGACAACCAAGAACCATGAAGCCTCCATGAAGAGCCTAGAGAGGCAAATTGGGAAAATCTCCAAACAGATTTCTGTTGAGAGACCTTCAAGCTCACTGCCGAGTGACACAATCCCAAATCCTAAGGAAGAATGCAAGGCAATACAATTAAGGAGTGGGAGAACATTGATGAGCAACAATGACACTACAAAGAAGCAAGTAGAGAGCAGCAAAAGACCAATAGAAGAGGAACAGCCAACACACACAGAGGAAGCCAATGGTGATGACGCAATGGCAAGCAAGCAAGCTTCAAAGCAAACTCAAGAAAAGGAAGAACAATAAAAAATTCTAAAAAAGGGGAATGAAGCAATTGAAGAGCCAACCAAAAATCAAAAGCAGCAAGCAGGAAAAAGCATCACACCTCCACTGCCATATCCCCAGAGATTCAGCAAAGAGACTAAGGACCAACATTTTCATAAGTTCCTTGAGACTTTTAAAAAGCTGGAAATCAATATTCCCTTTGCTGAAGCACTTGAGCAAATGCCTCTGTATGCCAAGTTTTTGAAGGAGCTTATCAACAAGAAAAGAAGTTGGGACGAAAAAGAGACCATACTGCTTACTGAGGAATACAGGGCTTTGATTCAAAAAGGGCTCCTTCCCAAGCTTGAAGACCCTGGGAGCTTTTTGCTGCCTTGCACCATTGGGGAATTAACTATCACTAAGGCAATGTGCGATCTAGGAGCAAGTATTAACTTAATTCCCTCCTCTTTGATAAAAAAACTGCATATAGAGGAAGTTAAACCGGTACAGATGTCTCTAGAGCTGGTAGATAAGTCAATGGTATACCCCAGGGGTGTAATTGAAAACCTTCTAGTCAAGGTGGACAAATTCATATACCCTGCAGATTTTGTGGTTCTAGATTCAGACGAGGATGAAAGTGACTCTATCATACTTGGGAGACCGTTCTTGGCTACTGCCAGGGCTATCATAGACGTAGAACAAGGAGAATTAACTCTCAGAATGCATGATAAGAGTGTCACTCTGAAAGTATTACTAGAAGCGCAGTTCAATGATGAGAAAAAAGATTATATAGAATTCGACAAGGAAGAATCACAGTTAAAGGAAGAAAGCAACAAGGTGATTCACAGCAACATCCCAAGGCAAAAGATTGTGCAGAATGATGAAGAAGTTCAAGAGGATACTGGAATATTAGCCACTAAGAAGAGAGATCTCCAAAGTAAGTCTACAGCCAGAGAAGAAAGATCAACAAAAAAAGGGAAGAAACACAGAAACAAAACAAAAAGAGGTTGGAAGAACAGAAAGATTCCAACAGAAGGGCATTCCAAAGGTGATCAAGTGCAATTAATTTATCAACAACTAGGAGCAAGCCAACAGACTGATGATTACTACACTGTCAGCAATATACTCTCATTAGAGCATGCTGAAATTGAACACCAAGGAACAAAGAGGAGGATCGCAGTCAGGGGAGACAAGTTGAGGCACTACAATCATCAACCACCATAAAAGAAAGCCCCAGTGTCAAGCTAGTGACAATAAAAGAGCGCTCCATGGGAGGCAACCCATGATTTAAGATTTATGTCATTTTAAATTCAATAAGCTATGATCATCTAAGCATGAATTTTTCTTCTTTTCATGAACATACTCAATGAATGCATGAATTTTTTTTGAAACATATGCTAATACTTCTAAAGTTTGGTGTACCTTCAAGCACACCAAACCAGTATTACAAACATTTTCATACTATATGTTTAATTATCCTAATGAAGCATATGACCAAACACTAAGTTTGGTGTTTTTCTTTTCGTGAAAATTAAAAATCATGCATCAATGATCATACGTTGTCACTTTTTGAGACTCTCTAATTGAAAAGAAATCATATTCTGTGATGAAGGCATCAATTGTGATTTACTGCTGGCATCTCACATTTACCCCTTGACAAGAAACAAGTTTGGTGTTCATCAAACCTTGATGCACTGATTAAGGGACACAATTGATCCTTCATGAAAAAAAAAAGAGAAAAAGAAAAAAATTATGATGAAAGCAATCCTGACAAACATTTAACCAAGAGTGACATTGGGATTTCAAGAACACTAGTTGGAGGAAGAAAATTTTTTTTAAACTATATAACCAAACATTAAGTTTGGTGTCCTCCAAGAAAAGTCACGGTTACAATGGATATAAGGAATGAAAGTTCATATAGTTGTGAATAAAGGAAGCACTCTTGCCACGGTTTGATAATGTTGATCCTTGGTGTCTTGTTGTGATGACTAGGTGGTCAAAGAACATTCAATGAAAGAGACAAGACAAAGGGAGAGCATAGCATGAGGATAAAATCCCATCACATGTCTCAAAAAGTGAATCTGCCACTCCTTGGAATGATCACGGTATAGACCATTGAAGAAGCAAGTTTTGTCTTCATTCACCATCACATGCACACCTTTGATTCACATAGTATCCAATTGCATCCTAACCGTCCATTATTCATTTAAGTAACACACCACCTTCAAGTCATGCACATAACCGAATAGTTGCATACCTCTGCACTCCAACCATTCAAACTCCATTCCCATCATTATTCTTCATCATATAAGCTCAGCCTCAATCACTTTTCTTGTCAAAATCTCCAACTTTCTTCACACTCCCTTTAACCCCAAGGAGATCAAACAACCAAGTGATCATGGCCTCTTCCTCAAGAACCAAACGAAGAAAAGGGAAAGATCCCATGATGGAGGAGAGTACACCTGAATATGACCGATGGAGATTTAGATCTTGGTTCCATCAATTACAACTTCAATGGATGAATGAGAAGAAGATATATCCAGAGGTTCCTTTCATGCTACCAGATGAAGGGTGCCAAGAAATGAAGGACAAGATTAGAAAGAGGAAATGGGAAGAACTCGTCTCACCTATCACTCGAGTCAATGCAAATATCATAAGAGAGTTCTATGCCAATATCCTAAGACTTAACACGGGTGAAGCCCCAACGTACAAGAGTTATGTACGGGGGATGGAAGTAGACTTTAGCTCAGACGCCATCAAGAAAGTCTTGGGACTAAAATCAGTCCGTTTTAGTGAACCTGGATACCACCAAAGGGTAAATGGAGATCCGGATTATGATAGAATTTCTAGAGATATTTGTATGGAGAACTCAGAGTGGGAAGGAGATGCCAAGAACAAATACAAGTATCTGAGGAGAGGAAACCTTACCCCGGAAGCAAAGGGATGGTATGAGCTATTGAAAAGATCAATTCTGGGCACAGTAAACACCTCAGAAGTCAACAGGAAGAGAGCTGTTATGTTGCATTGCATTATTGTGGGAGGAGAGGTGAAGGTTCATGAAATCCTTGCAAAAGACATTCAAAAACTTGCAGAGAAGAATTCGGCCGGGTCTTGGTTGTACTACCCAAGCACCATAATGAGGTTGTGCACAAAAGCTAAAGTACCAATGGAGGATGATAATCCAACATGGTTGAACCCGGGTATGCCTATAACCATTGAAAGAATGATGATGGCTACTGAAGCGCATCAGGGCCGAAGACCACATGGAAGAAGGCAAAGAGAAGAACTAATGGAGGAAGAAGAGTTACAAGAGGAAGAAGAACCACAAGAGGAAGAGGAACAGCAACACAGTCCATCACACAACACTCTGGACATGACTCAGATGCAGAAAGCAATTGGAAGATTATCACAACAGTACATGAGAATTCAAGAAAGGCAAGAGGAATACCATTCACTATACATGAAAAACCAACAAGAGCAAGAAGAACGGGAGCTAAGAATGATGAACAAACAAAGTGAGTTTGAGTCAAAATTCTTCGTGATGCAAGAGGAGCATGCTTTTCAATCTCACGAATCGTTTGGAAAGTTGGTACAAATGCAAGCTAAAAATCTGAGGGCTCTCAAAGAGTTCACAACTTTCCAAGATGCAAGATATGAAGTCCAAGCCGACTACAACATAAATAGTCAAATCAAACTGAACTATATTGGAGAGTATCTGCACAACATGGATCCAGCATTTCCAACTTTCGATGAATTCTTCAAAAGGAGAAGTGAGATAGAAGTAAGCAATGCTATGAAGCTTGAAGATAGAGTAGAGGAGGCGATGAATAGAGCTGGGTTCTGGCGGGATCAACAGACAACAGACATGGACACAGGGAACACCAGCAACCAAGTGTATGAAAGAAGAAAGAAAAAGCATGACAAATGAAAGGTGGACTTGCTCCTTGTTCATCACTACAAAGAAAAAAAAAGCATGCATCTTATTTGTTTAAAATGGTCTTTGCATTATGTTTGTTTCCCTCAAAATAAGTAAGCTAGTCTAAATGTGTGCTTGTGTGTTTATTTTCACTTAACAAAAAGCATGCTTTGTCCCCTGCAATTTTCAATTCAATAAAAGAAATGTTTGAATGTGAAGTGAGATAGTTCTCTGTTAGATAGAAGTGCAATAAAAGTAAGTGGTGGTATGTATGTGTGATTGTATGATAGCTCACTTTTAGTGAATAAGAGAACTAGGATGTCTCCTTTTAAGCAGAAAGTAGTTCACTGTCTATGAATCTCAATCAAATAAAAGTCCTTGGTTAAAAAGAAAAACAAACAGAGAAAAGAAAAAGCCAAAAATGGGCAATAGAATAAAAGAAAAAAAAAACAAAGCTAGACACCAATAGCTTGAACCTTAGAATATATGCCTGTGGTGTCTTTGTACTGGGATCTGCTTGGATTATTAAGTTCTTTGGAGTGCATCAACACTTGGTGACTTGGGTTAACTAACCCGGGATCATCAGCTGAAAGTCCACTATCAAGAGCAACCTAACTACAAGGCATTTAGTAACCCAAAGAAGTGCTGGGCATCAATGTTTTAAGAAGGAATGTGAGCCAAGTGTCTATAGTGAATAATGTGTCAAGTATAAAGAAAGAAAAGAACTTGTTACACATGACACTGAACTAAAGCTTTTAGAGAAAAAAATAGTCAAGGACAAAGGAATAATGAGAGGTCATAGCAGTGTGTTGCTTGATGCTTGAAGGGGGTTTTCTAGGCCTAAAAGTCAATAAGAAGTGAGTGCTTACATATCCACAGAAAACCCCATGAACTACTAATAATACTCTGCTAGCATGAACATCCTCTTCCATTTCATTCTTTCTTCTCAATAATTCTTTTCTTGCTTGGAGACAAGAAAGTTTTAAGTTTGGTGTTGTGATGACAAGTCATCTTAGCCTAGTTTCACTAGCCTTTTTCTTTTGTTTTCAATTGATTTATGCACTTTCTTGAGTCATAAGCAAGCTAATTGGGTAGATTTCCATGTTTCCTTTGATTTAATCAACTATGGATGAATTAATGCAATTTCATGAGATTCTATGCTATAATTGTCATATATTATGAAAAAATAACAAACTCATGATTTTGAGCAAAGCTTTGATGTGTTTGGTTGATTGATGATAGGTGAAAAGAGTTTTGAAGAAGGTTGAAGGAAGAAGGAATGGCTAGGAGCAAGAGAGAACAAAAAGTTTGAGCAAAAGTTTGCCTCAAACTTTAGCTCAAACCTTTGGAAGAATTGAAAAACACTCCAGAGGAAAAAAGCTTGAGCAAAAGTTTGACCTCAAACTTTAGCTCAAACTTTTGGGAGAAAAGCTTGAGCCAACGTTTGCCTCAAACTTTTTGGCAAACGTTGGCATCACAAACTCAATACCCTGGAGAGAAAAGCTTGCGCCAACGTTTGAGGTCAAACTTTTGCTCAAACGTTGGCGCCACACTTGCACACCCTGGAGGAAAAAGCTTGCGCCAACGTTTGAGGTCAAACTTTTGCTCAAACGTTGGCGACACACACATTTACAAGGGGGCCAATGTTTGAGCAAAAGTTTGACCTCAAACTTTGGCTCAAACGTTGGTAGCAGCAAGTTTAAGCAATCTGGTATAAAAAGTTTGAGTAAAAGTTTGCCTCAAACTTTTACTCAAACTTTTACTCAAGCTTTTATGTTTTTCAACCCGGTTCACAATGGATCTTTCTCCAACTCCAAGAGCAATCAACCAAGGCCTTTATCAACCCAATTCCATCAAGAACAAAGGCCCAATTCAAGGCTTGAAGACCATTTGAAGAAAGTGTATAAATAGCTTAGGATTTAAGTTTTAAGGGAGCTTCCTTTTAGAATTTTCGTAACACTTACAGTAGAGAATTCACTTTACATTTTTGAATTGTTGTTTTAGAATTCTAGAGAATTGGGGAGGAGAATTGATCTCTCTTCTTCCTGGTTCTTGTTGAGCATTCTTTACTTTTCTTGCTTGGGATCTTAGGTGGAAAATTGAAGAACTTCTGTTTCAATCTCACCTTTGGATCTTATTTAATTTTCTGCATAATCAAATTTAAATTTCTGTTCATTGCTTCTTCTTCTTCTCTCTGCAATTTACATTTCCCTTGCAATTGTTCTTGCTGGATCTAGGAAGGCAGTGAGATCTAGACTTGGTTATCTAGTCTCTTGGGTCCTGAGATCTACAGCTTTACATTTCAATTTCCCTGTTTTGTTGCTACACCAAGCTGATTTCCATTTTTGTCAAGATCCGGTTCAATTGAATCCATCTTCTACATTCCTGTTTGTTGCAATTTATTATTCCTTGTTTAATTTCTGCAAATCCACTTCCCAATTCCCTTTACCATTCAAGCCATTTACATTTCTTACACTTCAAGATTATGCAATTTACATTTCTTGCAATCTAAGTTTCTGAAATTTATATTACTTGTTCTTTAAGATTCAGCTTATTTACTTTCTTTGCTCTTTAATTTTTTGCAATCTACCATTCTCCCTTTTAATTTCATGCAATTTAGCTTCTGTCGAATACAAACCACTCAAATCAACTCTTGATTCTCTTGACTAAATCAACCACTAAACTAAAATTGCTCAATCCTTCAATCCCTGTGGGATCGACCTCACTCCCATAAGTTTTATTACTTGATACGACCCGGTGCACTTGCCGGTTAGTTTTGTGTGTTTGGAATTTGTTTTCCGTTTTCCAAAAATACGCATCACTCTCCCAAGCAATACAGAAGAGAATCCAAAAAGAGAGTGCAAGGCCATCAATATACCCAACATGGCCGAATGCACATAGGAGGAAGAGGCAGTGAATACCAGTGAGAAAGACCTCAATGGACGTCCACTGGCCACTAAGGAGTTCCCTAATGAGGAACCAAAGGAATCTGAGACTCATACAGAGACCATAGAGATTCCACTGAACTTACTGTTGCCATTCATGAGCTCTGATGAGTATTCTTCCTCTAAAGAGGATGAAGATATTACTGAAGAGTAAGTTGCTCAGTATTTAGGAGCAATCATGAAGCTGAATGCCATGTTATTTAGTAATGAGACTTGGGAGGATGAAACCCCATTGCTCATCAATGAACTAAATAATCTGGTTCAACTGAAATTATCTCAGAAGAAACAGGATCCTGGAAAGTTCTTAATACCTTGTACCATAGGCACCATGACCTTTGAGAAGGCTCTGTGTGACCTGGGGTCAAGGATAAACCTCATGCCCCTCTCTGTAATGGAGAAACTAGGGATCTTTGAGGTGCAAGCTGCAAGAATCTCACTAGAGATGACAGACAATTCAAGGAAACAGGCTTATGGACTTGTAGAGGATGTCTTGGTAAAGGTTGAATGCATGTACATCCCTGCTGATTTCATAATCCTAGACACTAGGAAGGAAGAGGATGAATCTATCATCCTTGGAAGACCCTTCCTAGCCACAGCAAGAGCTGTTATTGATATGGACAGAGGAGAGCTAGTCCTTCAATTGAATGAGGACTACCTTGTGTTTAAGGCTCAAGGATCTTCTTCTGTAACCATGGAGAGGAAGTATGAAAAGCTTCTCTCAATACAGAGTCAAACAGAGCCCCCACACTCAACTTCTAACTTTGGTGTTGGGAGGCCAACATCAAGCTCTGAGTCTTTGTGAAGCTCTCTAAGAGCTCACTGTCAAGCTATTGACATTAAAGAAGCGCTTGTTGGGAGGTAACCCAATGTTATTTAATTATATTATTTATTTTCCATTACTATTTTATGTTTTCTTTAGGTTAATGATCATGTGAAGTCACAAAAACAACAAAAAAATCAAAAACAGAATGAAAAACAGCATTAAAAATAGCACACCCTGGAGGACAGGCTTACTGGTGTTTAAACGCGAGTAAGGATAGTAGAATGGGCATTTAACGCCCAACCTGGCAGCATTCTGGGCGTTAAACGCCAGAATGGGCAGCACTCTGGGTGTTTAACACCAGAAAGGGCTGTCTGGCATCTGGCTGGCGTTTAACGCCATAAATGGGCATCTAGTTGGCGTTTAACGCCAGCAATGGGCAGCAGAGTGGCTTTTAACGCCAGGAAAGATAGCAGAGCTAACGTTAAACGCCAGATTTGGCACACAATGGGCATTTGAATGCCATAATGGTGTAGGGACTCAAATTCCTTGACACCTCAGGATCTGTGGACCCCACAGAATCCCCACCTACCCCACCTCTTCTTCTCTCCTCTTCACACCTTTCCATAACACTCTTTCCCAAACACCCTTGACCAATCTCATCAAAACCTCTTCCCCAAACACCCCACACCTATCAAATCCTACCCTCTTCCCCACAATCTCTTCACCACTCACATCATCCATCATTAAACCCCACCTACCTCACCATTCAAATTCAAACCATTTTCCTCCCAAAACCCAACCCCTCATACACGGCTACCCTCTCTCCCTTATCCTATAAATATCCCTCCTCACTACCTCAACTTTCACACATTACAAACACTTCTCTCCCCCTTGGCCGAACCACTCACCTCCCTCCATCTCCTCCATTTTTTCTTCTTCTACTCCTTTCTTTCTTCTTTTTTGCTCGAGGACGAGCAACCATTCTAAGTTTGGTGTGGGAAAAGCTAAAGCTTTTTGTTTTCCATAACCACTAATGGCACCTAAGGCTGGAGAAACCTCTAGAAAGAGGAAATGAAAGACAATTGCTTCCACCTCCGAGTCATGGGAGATGGAGAGATTCATCTCAAAAGTGCATCAATACCACTTCTATGAAGTTGTGGCCAAGAAAAAGGTGATCCCCGAGGTCCCCTTTAAGCTCAAAAAGAGTGAATATCCATAGATCCGACATGAAGTTTGAAGAAGAGGTTGGGAAATCCTCACTAACCCCATCCAACAAGTCGGGATCTTGATGGTTCAAGAGTTCTATGCTAATGCATGGATCACTAAGAACCATGACCAAAGTGTGAACCCGAACCCAAAGAATTGGCTCACATTGGTTCGGGGGAATAACTTGGATTTTAGTCCGGAAAATGTGAGGTTGGCATTCAACTTGCCTATGATGCAAGGAGATCCTCACCCTTTCACTAGAAGGGTCAACTTTGATCAAAGGTTGGACCAAGTCCTCATGGACATTTGTGTGGAAGGCGCTCAATGGAAGAGGGATTCAAGAGGCAAGCCGGTTCAACTAAGAAGGCTTGACCTCAAACCCATGGCTAGGGGATTGTTGGAGTTCATCCAACGCTCTATAATTCCTACTAGCAACCGGTCTGCAGTTACTGTAGACCGGGCTATCATGATCCATAGTATCATGAATGGAGAGGAAGTAAAAGTTCATGAGATCATATCCCTAGAACTCTACAAGGTGGCGGACAAGTCTTCTACTTTGGCAAGGTTAGCCTTCCCTTATCTCATTTGTCACCTATGCAATTCAGCTGAAGTTGTCATAGAGGAAGACATCCTCATTGAAGAGGATAAGCCCATCACTAAAAAGAGGATGGAGCAAACAAGAGAGCCCAGTCATGGACCTCAACAAGAGCATGAGGAAATTCCTTATCATGAAATCCCTGAGATGCCTCAAAGGATACATTTTCCTCCACAAAACTATTGGGAGCAAATCAACACCTCCTTAGGATAATTGAGTTCCAACATGGGACAACTAAGGATGGAGCACCAAGAGCATTTCCTCCTCATCCATGAAATTAGAGAAGACCAAAGAGACATGAGGGAGGGGCAACAAAGGCAAGGAAGAGACATAGAGGAGCTCAAGCACTCCATAAGATCTTCAAGAGGAAGAACTAGCCGCCATCACTAAGGTGGACCCGTTCTTTAATTTTCTTGTTCTTATTTTCTGTTTTTCGAAAATTATGCTTTATGTTTTGTCTATGTTTGTGTCTTTATTACATGATCATTAGTGTCTAGTGTCTATGTCTTAAAGCTATGAATGTCCTATGAATCCATCACCTTTCTTAAAAAAATGTTTTTAATTGCAAAAGAACAAGAAATGCATGGTTTCGAATGAATGCTTGAACAGTGCATATTTTTGAATTTGTTGTTTATGAATGTTAAAATTGTTGGCTCTTGAAAGAATAAAGAAAAAAGAGAAATGTTATTGATAATATGAAAAATCATAAAATTGATTCTTGAAGCAAGAAAAAGCAGTGAATAGAAAAAGCTTACGGAAAAAAATGTGGCAAAAAAAAAAGAAAAAGAAAAAAAAGCAAGCAGAAAAAGCCAATAGCCCTTTAAACCAAAAGGCAAGGGTAGAAAAAAGATCCAAGGCTTTGAGCATTAATGGATAGGAGGGCCCACAGGAATAAAATCCTGGCCTAAGCGGCTAAACCAAGCTGTCCCTAACCATGTGCTTGTGGCGTGAAGGTGTCAAGTGAAAAGCTTGAGACTGAACGGTTAAAGTCATGGTCCAAAGCAAAAAGAGTGTGCTTAAGAGCTCTGGACACCTCTAACTGGGGACTCTAGCAAAGCTGAGTCACAATCTGAAAAGGTTCACCCAGTTATGTGTCTGTGGCATTTATGTATCTAGTGGTAATATTGGAAAACAAAATGCTTAGGGTCACGACCAAGACTCATAAAGTAGCTGTGTTTAAGAATCAACATACTGAACTAAGAGAATCAATAACACTATCTAAATTCTGAGTTCCTATAGATGCCAATCATTCTGAACTTCAAAGGATTGAGTGAGATGCCAAAACTGTTCAGAAGCAAAAAGGATACAAGTCCCGCTCATCTAATTGAAGCTAATCTTCATTGATAAGTTTAGAATTCATTGTATATTCTTTTCTTTTTATCCTATTTTATTTTTAGTTGCTTGGGGACAAGCAACAATTTTAGTTTGGTGTTGTGATGAGCGGATAATTTATACCCTTTTTGGCATTATTTTTACATAGTTTTTAGTATGTTTTAGTTACTTTTTATTATATTTTTATTAGTTTTTATTCAAAAATCACATTTCTGGACTTTACTATGATTTTGTGTATTTTTCTGTGATTTCAGTTATTTTCTGGCTGAAATTGAGGGACCTGAGCAAAAATCTTATTCTGAGGCTGAAAAAGGACTGCAGATGCTGTTGGATTTTGACCTCTCTGCACTCGAGGTGGATTTTCTGGAGCTACAGAAGCCCAATTGGCGTGCTCTCAATTGCGTTGGAAAGTATACATCCTGGGCTTTCCAGCAATATATAATAGTCTATACTTTTCCCAAGATTTGATGGCCCAAACTGGCATTCAAAGTCAGCCTAAAACATCTTAGCGTAAAACGCCCAAACTGGCACCAAAGCTGGCGTTTAACTCTAGGAACATCCTAAGCACGAAAAAGCTTCAATGCTCAGCCCAAGCACACACCAAGTGGGCCCTGGAAGTGGATTTCTGCACTATCTGCACTTAGTTACTCATTTTCTGTAACCCTAGGCTACTAGTCTAGTATAAAAACTACTTTTAGAGATTTATTTTGAGGAGACTCTCTTTTGGAAAGTCTTTAGTCTTTGGTTAATCTTTTGCTATCGTAGACCATTGTACACATTTGGAGGCAGGCCTCAAGTCCATGCCTAGAACTTTCACTTATGTATTTTCTATGGTGGAGTTTCTACACCCCATAGATTAAGGTGTGGAGCTCTGCTATTCTTCATGAATTAATGCAAGTACTATTGTTTTTCCTTCAATTCACTCAACATGAATTAATGCCTACTTCTTCTCCAAGATATACTCTTGTTCTTAATTCATTTAAGTCAGAATGAAGGGGTGACCTGTGACAATCACCTAATCTTTGTTACTCGCTTAGCCAAGATCGCGTGCCTGACAACCACAAAGCGATCTACATGATGTTCAACATAGTCATTGGAGGACAGCTGGAGTATACTCTCTTGCATATCTAATACACGGACCGAGTCTATGAGATTAGTATCTTCGTGGTATAGGCTAGAACCATTGGCAGCATTCCTAAGATCTGGAAAGTCTAAACCTTGTCTATGGTATTCTGAGTAGGATTTAGGAAGAGATGACTGTGACGAGCTTCAAACTTGCGAATGTTGGGCGCAGTGACAGTGTGCAAAAGAACAATGGTCCTATTCCAATGCTAGCGGAAACCGACAGATGATTAGCCGTGTAGTGACAGCGCATATGGATTTGTTTTCATCCGAGAGGATCATACAGCTTGCCATGCAAGGAGGTAACTTATGGTTGGAAGAAGGCAATAGGAAAGCAGAAGTTCAGAAGCAACAAAGCATCTCCAGACGCTTATCTGAATTTCCCTCCAATAAATTACATAAATATCTCTATTTTATTTTCTGTTTTATTTATATTTTAATAATCAAAACCTCATAACCATTTGAATCCGCCTGACTGAGATTTACAAGGATGACCATAGCTTGCTTCAAGCCGACAATCTCCGTGGGATCGACCCTTACTCACGTAAGGTTTATTACTTGGACGACCCAGTGCACTTGCTGGCCAGTTACACGGAATTGTGAAGAAGTCTTGAAATCATGTTCTCCCACACCAAGTTTTTGGCACTATAGCCAGGGAACGAATAATCACGATTTCACGTACCAGCGAGCAACCCGTCAGCCATCACCCTCTGCCACCCTCACCATAACCCACCCTCTATTCTTCACTCATTCCAACCCTCTCCCTTACTGAACCTCTGCCCTGTAGTCGCACGACTGCTCTTTGCCATTCCCCTGCCCGATCTGCCTTCTCTGCGCCCCCGCAAGCCACGCCGCCACCACTCCTGAGCGGCACTGCAGTCCGTCACCTTCTCACCTTTCCATTTCCATTTCTGTCCTACTACCCTTCAGGTTTCCTACCTCACTGCTCCTCTGTTTTTCTTTCCCTATAGTCAATTTTAGTTGTTAATTTTAGTTAGTTTAGTTCATTTGATTCTGTTTGTTAGGGTTAGATAGATATGTATGCTGTTAGGTAGATAGGATGTGGTTAGAAGATTTTAGGCCTGACAAGTGCTCCGTTCTTGTTTACCTGAATTGGCTGATATGAAACTGCGTTGTTGACTGTGATTGATGCAAGTGTTCTATGTATATTGTCATTGCTGCATCACTTTTGGTTCATATAACTGGTTTAATTGCTGTCTGGCTGAAGTGAATAATTTAACTCTGCTTGTTGTCATTTAGCATGTGAGTTGATTAGCTCTTACATGCTTGCTGCATTCTGCACTCATATGACTTTGTTCTTGCTACTTTTGTTATCTGGGAATTGATGCCAGGGCATTTTGGCAAGTTTCACTGACCTTTTCTTTACTATTTTAGGGTAGTTTCATGCATTTTCTTAGGAAATAAGCAAATTTTGGGTAGAATTTCACCTACATCTTGATTCAAGCAAACATTGTGAATTTTATATGATTTCATGAGAATTATGCATGAATTTAATGACAAATTGGATGATGTATGACTCATAACTTGGATTAGAGCTTTGATGCACTTTATTTGCTTGATTTCAGGACAAAGGAAGCAAGAAAAAGCCATGTTAGTAGCCACGTTAGTCTAACTAACGTGACCACTAACGTGGAATGGGAGCTAGCTTGCAACGTTAATGAGAAAAGTGATCGCCAATAACGTCTTCGAAGCCATCATAGCCCACGTTAATACCACGTTAACTACATTAACATGGTAGTTATCGTGGAGGAAGAGGAAGCTCCAAGCATTAGTGGTAAAAGTGAGTGCCACTAAAGCTCCAAAAGGGCAATTGGCCACGTTAAGAGTCACGTTAACTCAGTTAACGTGAACTCTATCGTGGAAGAGGAAGACAATGCCAACGTTAGTGACACTCACCTTTGTCACTAACGTTGGACTAAGCCCATATTGGCTACGTTAAGAGCCACGTTAACTTAGTTAACGTGAACTCTAACGTGGAAAGAGCAAGGATGAGCCAACGTTAGTGACACTCACCTTTGTCACTAACGTTGGAGATGGCAATCAACACCACGTTAATGTAATTAATGTGAGGCACTGACGTGGGAAACGGGCGTTTGGGAGCGTTAGTGAAAAAGGTAGGTGTCACTAACGCTCTCGAAGATTTGGCAAGCCTACGTTAAAGGTCACGTTAACTATACTAATATGAACTCTAACGTAAGGAGAAAGGGGTACTCTCAACGTTATTGGGAAAGGTTAACCCCAGTAACGTTTGCGAAGGGCCAAGAGGCAACGTTAGTAGTCACGTTAGTGCCACTAACGTTGAAGTTAACATGGAGCATTTTGGGTTAGGAACGTTAGTGAAAAAGGTGATTGTCACTAACGTTCTCGACCCCACATTTTCACTTAACGTTAACACCACTAACGCCCTAAGCTAAAGTCCATGCCTACTGCACACTTTCTCTGCAAGTGAAGCTGAGCCCACTAAAGATGATAACTGCTTCAACTCAAGATGCAAAGGCCCATATCCAATACTTGAAGAGCCAACTAGAAGATCAGAAGAGTAGTATAAATAGGAGTAGTTTTGAACTAGAAAAGAGCTTTTGGACTGAGAGGACTACTCTCTGTATAATTTTACTTTCTCTGTAACTTCTAGTTTTACTTTTCAGAATGCATTCTCCATCTTTGTTTTCCATTCCTAGAGCCATGAACAACTAAGCCCCTTTGATTGGGTTAGGGAGCTCTGTTGTAATTTGATGGATCAATAATAGTTTTCATTATTCTTCTTCTTTCTTTTCTCTTGATTTTACTAGAAAGCTTTCAATCTTCATCCAATTGCGTAGTTGTCTTGGAAAAGAAGCTATTCATACTTGGATCTCTTCAGAACCTTAGATGAGGAATGAAGAGATCATGCTAGAAATGCTTTCTCATGTTGGACCAAATTGGGGTCTGGATGGATATAGTGACATATAATCCTACCAACACTTTGATTTGGAAATACATGTGGTATAATCAGTGACCATACTTCATCTCTTCTCATGAGCAATTGGACCAAGGAATTGGCTATTGATCAAGATTTGAGAGATTGAATTACCAAAGAATTGGAGTTCAATCACTTACGATTGCTAAGGAGATCAATGAATGCATTGATTGAGGAAGAGATGAAAATGAACTTGATCTGGAGAATGCAACATCTCCTAAGCCCAATGAATCCCCCATTTATGATCTTACCCATTCTCTTTAATTTCTGCAATTTACTTTCATGCTAAATTCCCCATTCCCCATTTAAGATTTTGCAATTTACTTTCCGTCATTTATATTCAGCTCTTTATTCCCAGTATTTACATTTTTTGCTATTTACTTTCCACCATTAATTTCCTGCAACTTTCACATCAAATTCTGCTTAGCTCAACTAGAAGATTCTTCTAATTAAAGTTGATTGACTGGTGCACGAAATTGTGATGTCCAGGCTCAAACAATCCCTGGCAACGTGAGCAACTTGGTACGCGCAATCGTGATTACACTTTGATTATGTAAAATTCATGGCTCTTTCTTTCCCTGGCAATGGCGCCAAGAACATGGTGCCAATACCATGGTTCACAACTTCGATACAACTAACCAGCAAGTGCACTGGGTCGTCCAAGTAATACCTTACGTTAGTAAGGGTCGAATCCCACGGAAATTGCTGGTATGAAGCAAGCTATGGTCACCTTGCAAATCTCAGTTAGGCAGATATAAATTGATAATGATGTTTTCGAATAATAACTAATAAAATAGGGATAGAAATACTTATGTAAATCACTGGTGAGAATTTCAGATAAGCGAATAGAGATGCTTCTCATTCCTCTAAACCTCTGCTTTCCTGCTATCTTCATCCAATCAATCTTACTCCTTTCCATGGCTGGCTTTATGCAAGGGCATCACCGTTGTCAGTGGCTACATCCCCTCCTTTCAGTGAAAAATATGCTCACATGCTCTGTTACAGCACGGCTAATCATCTGTCGGTTCCCGATCATGCTGGAATAGGATTCACCCTCCTTTTGCGTTTGTCACTAATGCCCAACACTCGCGAGTTTGAAGCTCGTCACAGTCATTCAATCATTGAATCCTACTCGGAATACCACAGACAAGGTTTAGACTTTCCGGATTCTCTTGAATGCCGCCATCATTCTAGCTTACGCCACGAAGATTCCGGTTAAGAGATCTAAGAGATATTCATTCTAGCTTATTTCATGTAGAACGGAAGTGTTTGTCAGGCACGTGTTCATAGGGGAGAATGGTGATGAGCGTCACACATAATCATCACCTTCATCACGTTCTTGGGTGCGAATGGATATCTTAGAAGCGAAATAAGATGAATTGAATAGAAAACAGTAGTACTTTGCATTAATCTTTGAGGAACAGCAGAGCTCCACACCTTAATCTATGAAGTGTAGAAACTCTACCGTTAAAAATACATAAGTGAAGGTCCAGGCATGGCCGAGATGGCCAGCCCCCATGGTCTAACAACAATGCGTTCAAAGATTATCAAAGGATCAAAAGATAATCCAAAGATGTCTAATACAATAGTAAAAGGTCCTATTTATAATAAACTAGCTACTATGTTTACAGAAGTAAGTAATTGATGCATAAATCCACTTCCGGGGCCCACTTGGTGTGTGTTTGGGCTGAGCCTGAGTGTTGCACGTGTAGAGGTCCTTCTTGGAGTTGAACGCCAGTTTTTGTGCCAGTTTGGGCGTTCAACTCTGGTTTTGGCTCCTTTTCTGGCACTGGACGCCAGATTTGGGCAGAAAGCTGGCGTTGAACGCCAGTTTACGTCGTCTATTATTAGCCAAAGTATGGACTATTATATATTTCTGGAAATCCCTGGATGTCTACTTTCCAACGCAATTGGAAGCGCGCCATTTCGAGTTCTATAGCTCCAGAAAATCCACTTTGAGTGCAGGGAGGTCAGAATCCAACAGCATCAGCAGTCCTTCTTCAACCTCTGAATCTGATTTCTGCTCAAGTCCCTCAATTTTAGCCAGAAAATACCCGAAATCACAGAAAAACACACAAACTCATAGTAAAGTCTAGAAATGTGAATTTAACATAAAAACTAATGAAAACGTCCCTAAAAGTAACTAGATCCTACTAAAAACATACTAAAAACAATGCCAAAAAGCGTATAAATTATCCGCTCATCACAACACCAAACTTAAATTGTTGCTTGTCCCCAAGCAACTGAAAATTAAATAGGATAAAAAGAAGAGAATATACTATAAATTCCAAACTATCAACGAAACAGAGCTTCAATCATATGAGCGGGACTTATAGCTTTTTGCCTCTTGAATAGTTTTGGCATCTCACTTTATCCATTGAGGTTCAGAATGATTGGCATCTATAGGAACTTCAGATTTTGAATAGTGTTATTGACTCTCCTAGTTCAGTATGATGATTCTTGAACACAGCTTCTTTATGAGTTTTGGCCGTGGCCCTAAGCACTTTGTTTTCCAGTATTACCACCAGATACATAAATGCCACAGACACATAATTGGGTGAACCTTTTCAGATTGTGACTCAGCTTTGCTAAAGTCCCCAATTAGAGGTGTCCAGGGTTCTTAAGCACACTCTTTTTTGCTTTGGACCTTGACTTTAACCGCTCAGTCTTAAGTTTTCACTTGACACCTTCACGCCACAAGCACATGGTTAGGGACAGCTTGGTTTAGCCGCTTAGACTAGGATTTTATTCCTTTAGGCCCTCCTATCCACTGATGCTCAAAGCCTTGGGATCCTTTTTATTTGCCCTTGCCTTTTGGTTTTAAGGGTTATTGGCTTTTTGCTCTTGCCTCTTGGTTTTAAGAGCTTTTGGCTTTTTCTGCTTGCTTTTTCTTTCTATATTTTTTTTTTCGCCTATTTTTTTTTGCAAGCTTTGTTCTTTGCTGCTTTTTTTGCTTCAAAAATCATTTTTATGATTTTTCAGATTATCAAATAACATGTCTACTAGTCATCATTCTTTCAAGAGCCAACATATTTAACATTCTTAAACAACAACTTCAAAAGACATATGCACTGTTCAAGCATACATTCAGAAAACAAGAAGCATTGTCACCACATCAATATAATTAAACTAAGTTCAAGGATAAATTCGAAACTCATGTACTTCTTGTTCTTTTGAATTAAAACATTTTTCATTTAAGAGAGGTGATAGATTCATAGGACATTCATAACTTTAAGACAAAGTTACTAACTACTAATGATCATGTAATGAAGACACAAACATGGATAAGCACATAACATAGAAAACAAAAAACAAAAGAAATAAGAACAAGGAATGAATCCACCTTAGTGATGGTGGCGTTTCCTTCTTGAGGAACCAATGATGTCCTTGAGCTCTTCTATGTCTCTTCCTTGTCTTTGTTGCTCCTTCCTCATTGCTTTTTGATCTTCTCTTATTTCATGAAGCATGATGGAGTGCTCTTGATGTTCCACCCTTAGTTGTCCCATATTGGAACTCAATTCTCCTAGGAAGGTGTTGATTTGCTCCCAATAATTTTGTGGAGGAAAGTGCATTTGAGGCCTCTCAGAGATCTCATGGAAATGAGCTTCTTGCGCCTCTTGAGCTCCATGACTGGGCTCTCTTGCTTGCTCCATCTTTTTCTTAGTGATGGGCTTGTCCTCTTTAATGAGGATATCTCCCTCTATGTCAATCCCAGCCAAATTGCATAGGTGGCAGATGAGGTGAGGAAAGGCTAACCTTGCCATAGTAGAGGACTTGTCAGCCACCTTGTAGAGTTCTTGAGGTATAATCTTATGAACTTCCACCTCTTCTCCAATCATGATGCTATGGATCATGATGGCCCGGTCTATAGTAACTTCAGATCGGTTGCTAGTGGGAATGATTGAGCATTGAATGAACTCCAACCATCCTCTAGCTATAGGCTTAAGGTCCAATCTTCTTAGTTGAACCGGCTTGCCTTTGGAGTCAATCTTCCATTGAGCTCCTTCTACACATATGTCCATAAGGACTTGGTCCAACCTTTGATTAAAGTTGACCCTTCTAGTGTAGGGGCGTTCATCTCCTTGCATCATGGGCAAGTTAAACGCCAACCTCACATTCTCCGGACTAAAATCTAAGTATTTCCCCCAAACCATTGTAACATAGTTCTTTGGATCCGGGTTCTTACTTTGATCATGGTTCTTGGTGATCCATGCATTGGCATAGAACTCTTGAACCATTAGGATGCCGACTTGTTGGATGGGATTTGTTAGAACTTCCCAACCTCTTCTTTGAATTTCATGTCGGATCTCCGGATACTCATTTCTTTTGAGTTTGAAAGGGACCTCGGGGATCACCTTCTTCTTGGCCACAACATCATAGAAGTGGTCTTGATGGGCTTTGGAGATGAACCTTTCCATCTCCCATGACTCGGATGTGGAAGCTTTTATCTTCCCTTTCCCCTTTCTAGAGGATTCTCCGGTCTTAGGTGCCATCAATGGTAATGGAAAAACAAAAAGCTTATGTTTTTACCACACCAAACTTAGAATATTGCTCGCCCTCGAGCAATAAACAAAAGAATAGAAGAAGAAGAAGAAGAAATATGGAGAGGGAGAGGGAGATGTGGTTTCGGCCAAGAGGGGTGTAGAGGGGTGTGTTGTGTGAATTTGATGAAGAATGGAGGGCTTTATATAGGGAAGGGAGGGGGGGTTAAGGTTCGGCCATATGGGTGGGAAATTAGTTTTGAATTTTTGAAGGTAGGTGGAGTTTATGAGGTAGGTTTATGGGGAAGAGTGGATGGGGAAGAGAGTTTGAGGTGATTGGTGAAGAGTGTTTATGGGGTTGTGTGAAAGAAAGTGGTGAGAAGAAGTGAGTGGAGGTAGGTGGGGATCCTGTGGGGTCCACAGATCCTGAGTGGATCCTGTGGGGTCTACAGATCCTGAGGTGTTCAAGGATTTACATTCCTGCACCCATTAGGCATGTAAAAATGCCTTTGCACACAACTCTGGGCGTTCAGCGCCAGGTTGGTGGCCATTTTGGGCGTTCAACGCCCATTTACTAGCCATTTCTGGCGTTGAACGCTAGAACCATGCCTGTTCTGGCGTTCAGCGCCTAGAAGCTGCCCATTTTGGGCGTTCAGCGCCAGCACCATGCTCTGTTCTGGCGCTGAACGCCAGACAGATGCTCCTCCAGGGTGTGATTTTTCTTCTGCTGTTTTTGATTCTGTTTTTGATTTTTTTGTTTGTTTTGTGACTCCACATGATCATGAACCTATAAAGACATATAACTAAGAAAAATATAGTTAGATAAATAAAAATTGGGTTGCCTCCCAACAAGCGCTTCTTTAATGTCAATAGCTTGACAGTGGGCTCTCATGGAGCCTCACAGATGTTCAGAGCATTGTTAAAACTCTCCAACACCAAACTTAGAGTTTGGATATGGGAGTTTAACAACAAACTTAGAGTTTGGTTGTGGCCTCCCAACACCAAACTTAGAGTTTGACTGTGGGGGTTCTGGTTGACTCTGCTTTGAGAGAAGCTTTTCATGCTTCCTCTCCATGGTTGCAGAGGGAGATCCTTGAGTTTTAAACACAAGGGAGTTCTCATTCACTTGGAGGACTAATTCTCCTCTGTCAACATCAATCACAGCTCTTGCTGTGGCTAGGAAAGGTCTTCCTAGGATGATGGATTCATCCTCTTCCTTTCCAGTATCCAGGACTATGAAATCAGCAGGGATGTAAAGGCCTTCAACCTTTACTAACACATCCTCTACTTGTCCATAAGCCTGTTTTCTTGAACTGTCTGCCATCTCTAATGAGATTTTAGCAGCTTGCACCCCATAGATTCCCAGTTTCTCTATTACAGAGAGGGGCATGAGGTTTATTCCTGAACCAAGGTCACACAGAGCCTTAAAGATCATGGTGCCTATGGTGCAGGGTATTATGAACTTTCCAGGATCCTGTGTCTTCTGAGGCAATGTCAGTTGATCCAGATCACTTAGTTCATTGATGAACAAGGGAGGTTCAACTTCCCAAGTATCAATGCCAAATAATTTGGCATTCAGCTTCATGATTGCACCAAGAAACTTGGCAGTTTGCTCTTCAGTAACATCCTCATTCTCTTCAGAAGAGGAATACTCATAAGAGCTCATGAAGGGCATAAGAAGGTTCAATGGAATCTCTATGGTCTCTAGATGAGTCTCAGATTCCTTTGGTTCCTCAGAGGGAAGCTCCTTATTGGTCACTGGACGTCCCAGGAGGTCTTCCTCCTTGGGATTCACGTCCTCCTCTCCCTCATTGGGTTCGGCCATTTTGCTTATGTCAATGGCCTTGCACTCTCCTTTTGGATTCTCTTCTGTATTGCTTGGGAGAGTACTGGGAGGGATTTCAGTGATCCTTTTACTCAGCTGGCCCATTTGTGCTTCCAAATTTCTAATGGAAGACCTTGTTTCATTCATGAAACTCACAGTGGCCTTAGACAGATCAGAGACTAGATTTGCTAAATTAGAAGCATTTTGTTCAGAGTTCTCTGTCTGTTGCTGAGTGGATGATGGAAAAGGTTTGTTAAACCTGTTTCTTCCACCATTATTAAAGCCTTGTTGAGGCTTTTGATCCTTCCATGAGAAATTTGGATGATTTCTCCATGATGAGTTATAGGTGTTTCTATAAGGTTCACCTAAGTGTTTCCATATGGATTTATGCGTTCAAAGATTATCAAAAGATCAAAAGATAATCCAAAGATGTCTAATACAATAGTAAAAGGTCCTATTTATAATAAACTAGCTACTAGGGTTTACAGAAGTAAGTAATTGATGCATAAATCCACTTCCGGGGCCCACTTGGTGTGTGTTTGGGCTGAGCCTGAGTGTTGCACGTGTAGAGGTCCTTCTTGGAGTGGAACGCCAGTTTTTGTGCCAGTTTGGGCGTTCAACTCTGGTTTTGGCTCCTTTTCTGGCGCTGGACGCCAGATTTGGGCAGAAAGCTGGCGTTGAACGCCAGTTTACGTCGTCTATTCTTGGCCAAAGTATAGACTATTAGATATTTTTGGAAAGCCCTGGAAGTCTACTTTCCAACGCAATTAGAAGCGCTCCATTTCGAGTTCTGTAGCTCCAGAAAATCCACTTTGAGTGCAGGGAGGTCAGAATCCAACAGCATTAGCAGTCCTTCTTCAACCTCTGAATCTGATTTCTGCTCAAGTCCCTCAATTTCAGCCAGAAAATATCTGAAATCACAGAAAAACACACAAACTCATAGTAAAGTCCAGAAATGTGAATTTAACATAAAAACTAATGAAAACATCCCTAAAAGTAACTAGATCCTACTAAAAACATACTAAAAACAATGCCAAAAAGCGTATAAATTATCCGCTCATCATTGACCAATCAATCCCTATGGGATTCGACCTCACTCTATTGTGAGTTTTTACTTGACGACAATTCGGTATTCTTGCCGAGGGAAATTTGTTGAGAGACAAGTTTCCGTGCATCAAGTTTATGGCGCCATTGCCGGGGATTAATTTTGCATCAACAATGATTAAATTGGTGGATAACTAGATTGAGCATTTTTTTATTTTGTTTGATTTTATTTGGGTAATTCACTTTCAGTTTAGCTGTTTTCTTCCTTTTCCCCTACCCTTTTCTTAGTTGTTTACAATTCAGTTTACTAACCCACTAACTGTTTAATATATTGCATCACTCACACTAACAGCATTTCTAACAAGAATACTCTCTGCATCTACCCCCTTCTTGCTTTTGCCTTGTTGGTTGTATGACAGGTAGAAGAAACGGGGCTTCAACTTCCTTTGATTCTGAACCTGAGAGGACCTTCCTTAGATTAAGGAGGGAAGCAAGAGGAAAGAGAGTAGTTGGTACGGAGAAAGAAGAGGAGTATTTTAAACCAGACATGGATGAGAATATGGAGAACCATCATGAAGAAGAGGCTCACAACCATGGCAGAGAAGGCCTAGTGCATCATGCTGGGTAAGAGAGAAGAGTTTTGGGATTTTACATCAGTCCAAACCCTGGAAACTGTGGAAGTAGCATCCAAAAGCCAACCATACATGCCAACAACTTTGAACTAAAGCCACAGCTCATCACCCTTGTTCAGAACAACTGTTCATTCGAAGGATGTGTTCAAGAAGATCCCAATCAACATTTAACCACCTTCCTGTGGATATGTGATACTGTGAAGTCTAATAGTGTTCATCCTAACACCTATAGACTGCTTCTATTCCCCTTCTCACTCAAGGACAAGGCATCTAAATGGCTGGAATCCTTCCCGAAAGAGAGCTTAACAACTTGGGAAGATGTGGTGAACAAATTCTTGGCGAGATTCTATCCTCCTCAAAGAATCAACAGGTTGAGAGCTGAGGTTCAAATTTTCAGGCAACAAGATGGTGAGACTCTATATGAAGCATGGGAAAGGTTTAAGGATCTGACAAGAAGGTGCCCACCAGATATGTTCAATGAATGGGTGCAGTTACACATTTTCTATGAAGGTCTTTCTTATGAATCAAAGAAGGCAGTAGACTACTCATTTGGGGGATCTCTGAACAAGAAGAAGACCATTGGAAAAGCCATAGATGTCATTGTGACTGTAGCTGATAATGACTACTTCTATGCTTCTGAAAGGGGCAAGACTAGAGGAGTAATGGAGCTAAACAATGTGGATGCACTGCTAGCTCAAAACAAGATAATCACCAAGCAGCTGGCTGACCTTACCAAGAAGATGGAGAGGAGTCAAGTAGCAGTAATCCCCACCTCAACAGCAGCTCAAGAAGGAGTGAATGAAGAAGCAGAAGGTGATCAGGAACAAGCCAACTACATTGGAAATCCACCTAGGCAGAACCATGACCTATACTCCAAGACTTACAATCCTGGTTGGAGGAACCACCCAAACTTTGGTTAGGAAAATCAACAAGACCAAGGCCAAGATCAGAGACGCCACAACCCCAACAACAATGCAGCTCACCAACATTCCACACAGAGATCATATCAACATGATGCCAGGGCATTTTGGCCAGTTTCACTAACCTTTTCTTTACTGTTTTTAGGGTAGTTTCATGCATTTCCTTAGGAAATAAGCTAGTTTTGGGTAGATATTCACTTACATCTTGATTCGAGCATACATTGTGCACCTTACATGATTTCATGAGGATTTTGCATGAATTTAATGACAAATTGGATGTTGCATTTCCCATGACTTGGATTAGAACTTTGATGCACTTTATTGCTTGATTTCAGGACAAAGGAAGCAAAGAAGAACCACATTAGTGGCTACGTTAGTTACACTAACGTTAACACTAACGTGGAATGGGAGTAACTTGCAAAGTTAATGAGAAAAGCAATTGCCAATAACGCTCTCGAAGCCATCATCGCCCACGTTAAGAGTCACGTTAACTAAGTTAACGTGAATTCTAACGTGGAAGAAAGGAAATGGAGCCAACGTTAGTGACACTTAACATTATCACTAACGTTGGACCAAGCTCATAAGTGGCCATGTTAGTTGCCATGTTAACTTAGTTAACGTGGCCTCTAACGTTGAGAAGTAAAGGGGAAGCCAACGTTAGTGACATTCAACTTTATCACTAACATTGGCCAAGTCACAATAAGCCACGTTAACTCCCACGTTAACCTAGTTAACGTGGAAGTTAACGTGAAGAAACAAGGTGGTCGACAACGTTAGTGACACCTGATGGTGTTTTTTCGGAAAACAAAAAACGAATCCCAAACACACAAAACTAACCGGCAAGTGTATCGGGTCGCATCAAGTAATAAAACTCACGGGAGTGAGGTCGATCCCACAGGGATTGATGGATCAAGCAACTTTAGTGGGTGATTAGTTTAGTCAAGCTAACATTTAAGTGAGATTGGGTGAAATTGTAACCAACAGGAAGTAAAGGACAATGAATTTAAAGTTGCAGAATGTAAATTGGCAAGTAACTTAAGGGGCAAGAAATGTAAATTGTAAGAATCTTAAATTGCAAGAAATGTAAAATTGCATGAAATTAAAGGGGAGTGGGTGCTGAAAATTAAAGAGAGCAGTAGATCAAGTAACTGGAAAGTTAAATTGCAGGAAGAATAAATCAAGATCACAACAACTCAAATGTAAAGTGCAGAGGAACAAAAGTGTTGGAAAGTAAATTGGGAACAAGGAGATCAGAGAGAAATCAATCCAAGAATCAAAATGTGAAATCAAATGCAGCAGATTTTAAACAGAAGTGCTTGAAGAATTAAAAACAGAAAGTGACTGTGCTTAATTTGCAGCAATTTAGAAAAGGATGATGAAGATCTCAGGAGTGGATCCTTCCTTGATCCAACAAGAGAAAAGTTGCAGAGAATTAAAAGAAAGATTGCAGAAGAAGTAAAGAGAAGTTGCAAATAGAGAATGAAAACAGAATTCCTTCCAATCTCAATTCAAGATTCAAAACAGAAAATGAAAATTCAGACAGAGAGCTCTCTAGTGGAGTCACCCTCCCTTCTCTCTCCTCGGCTCCCCTTCTAAAATGAAAATGATGCCTTTTTATAGGCTTTTACAAACATGACAAATGAAAATGAAATTGAAAAGCAAATTACAAAGAAAATGAAATTCCTAATCAAATTGTTTCTTGTGCCTTTGAGTGATGTCAATTGGGCTTTTGGCCTTGATGGAATTGGGTTGAAAATAGCCTCTGTTGATTGCTCTTGACCTTGGGAAATATTTAAGCTTTGAACCGGACCATGAACCAAAAAAAGTTTGAGTCAAAGTTTGAGGCAAACTTTGACTCAAGCTTTTTGTAGCAGCTGGCTCTTTTTGCTGTCATCCACGTTTGGCTTAAAGTTTGAGGTCAAACTTTAGCTCAAACGTGGATCCTCCCTTGCATGTCTTGTGGCGCTACTTTGTCCTCTTGTCAATGTTGCCAATTTTATGCCAACTATAGACTATTATATATGGTTGGAAAGCGCTGAATGTCAGCTTTCTAACCCACTTGGAATCACCTCAATTGGACATCTACAACTCAAGTTATGCTCCTTTGAAGAGGACAAGGTCGCTGGCTTTGGTGTGCAGCGTTTGAGGCGACGTTTGCCTCAAACGTGGTTGAAAACGCCAGATTTTGGAGACTCAAACACATTGTCCACCCCATACTATTATACATTTTTGGAAAGCCCTGAATGTCTACTTTCCAATGCCGTTGGAAGCGCATCATTTGGAGTTCCACAGCTCGAGTTATACTCCGTCGAAGGTGCAGAGGTCAGTTGGCCTCACTGCAAGTTGCCACCATTTTCGTTTATGCACATTTCGGGGCAGTTTTCTCCCTCAATTTTAGTGTCCACCATGCAGTGCCATATATGCTTGGAAAGTTCTCGATTCCTACTTTCCATTGCTTTTTGAATCACCTCATTTGGAGCTCTGTAGCTCAAGTTATTTTTGTTGGAAGTATACCCCTTCAGGCTGTTGTGGTGTGTGGCGCCAACGTTTGCCAAAAAGCTTGAGGCAAACGTTGGCGCAAGCTTTTTCCTCCAGGGTGTTTGTTTTGTGGTGCCAACGTTTGCCAAAAAGTTTGAGACAAACGTTGGCTCAAGCTTTTCTCCCAAAAGTTTGAGCTAAAGTTTGAGGCAAACTCTGGCTCAAGCTTTTTTCCTCTGGGATGTTTTCAACTCTACAAAAAGTTTGAGCAAAAGTTTGAGGCAAACTTTGGCTCAAACTTTTTGTTCTCTCTTGCTCCTAGCCATTCCTTCTTCCTTCAACCGTCTTCAAAACTCTTTTCACCTATCATCAATCAATCAAAACAATCAAAGCTATGCCCCAAATCATAAGATTGTGTTTCTTTCATAATATATGACAATTATAGCACAAAATCTCATGAAAGTGCATTAATTCATCCATGGTTGATTGAATCAAAGGAAACATGGAAATCTACCTAATTGGCTTGCTTATGGCTTAAGAAAGTGCATAAAACCTATTGAAAACAAAGGAAAAAGCATAGAAAAACATGACATGGTGGCATGTCATCAACACCAAACATTGTCACTAACGTTGGAAGGAACCCACACAAGCCCCAATAAGCCACGTTAACTCCCACGTTAACTTAGTTAATGTGGAAGTTAACGTGAAGAAGGGAGGTGATCGCTAACGTTAGTGACACCCAACATTGTCACTAACATTGGAATGAGCCCACACAAGCCACTATGAGCCACGTTAACTCCCACGTTAACTTAGTTAACGTGGAAGCTAACGTGGATAAGGGAATGTTGAGCCAACGTTAGTGACACTCAACTTTGTCACTAATGTTGGAGATGGCTAGCATGGCCACGTTAGAAGCCACGTTAACCTAGTTAACGTGGACTCTAACGTGAGAAATAGGGGCACATTGGAACGTTAGTGACAATGGTAAGTGTCACTAACGTTCTCGAAGGTTGGAAAGCCTACGTTAAAAGAGCCACATTAACTAAGTTAACGTGAACTCTAACGTAAGGAAGGGGGAGACTTCTCAACGTTACTGGGAAAGGTAAGTCCCAGTAACGTGTGCGAAGGGCATAGAGGCAACGTTAGTGGCAACGTTTGTGCCACTAACGTTGAAGTTAACGTGGCTCTTACTTTGGTGAGGAACGTTAGTGAAAAAGGTGATTGTCACTAACGTTCTCGAACCCATATTTTCACTGAACGTTAACACCACTGACGCCCTGAGCTAAAGTCTCTGCCCACTTCACACTTTCTCTCTGCAAGTAAAGCCAAGCCCAATGAAGAAAAGAAGTGCTTCAAACTCAAGATCCAAAGGCCCATACCCAAGACTTGAAGAGCCTACTAGAAGAACAGAAGAGTAGTATATATAGGAGTAGCTTTGAATTAAATTAGAGTTGGAAATTATAGGGAGCCTCTTGGCATAGAACTACTCTCTGTATTTTACATTCTCTGCACTTCTAGTTTC
The DNA here is from genome assembly GCF_003086295.3 of Arachis hypogaea. Lineage (NCBI taxonomy): Eukaryota > Viridiplantae > Streptophyta > Magnoliopsida > Fabales > Fabaceae > Arachis > Arachis hypogaea. The sequence goes on from NC_092055.1 coordinate 52,878,853, forward strand.
ATAATGTATTCTCCATCTTTGTTTTCATTTTCCAGAGCTATGAACAACTAAACCCCTTTCATTGGGTTAGGGAGCTCTGTTGTAATTTGATGGATAAATACTAGTTTTCATTATTCTTCTTCTATCTTTTCTCTTGATTTTACTTGAAAGCTTTCGATCTTCATCCAATTGGGTAGTTATCTTGGAAAAGAAGCTATTCATACTTGGATCTCTTCTGAACCTTGAAAGAGGAATGAAGAGATCATGCTAGAAATGCTTTCTCATGCTGGACCAAATTGGGTTTGGATGGATATGTGACTATAATTCTCTCAACACTTGATTTGGGAAAAGCATGTGGTATAATCAGTGACCATACTTTATCTCTTCTCATGAGCAATTGACCAAGGAATTGGCTATTGATCAAGATTTGAGAGATTGAATTACAAGCTTGTAATTCGATCACTTAAGATTGCCAAGGAGATTAATGAGTGCATTGATTGAGGAAGAGATGAAAATGAAATTGATCTGGAGAATGCAACATCTCCTGAGCCTAATGAACTCCCCATTTCTGATCTTACCCATTCTCTTTAATTTCTGTCATTTACTTTAACGAGCAATTTCCCCATTCCCATTTAAGATTCTGCAATTTACTTTTCGTCATCTACATTTAGCTCTTTATTTCTAGCATTTACTTTTCTGTTATTTACTTTCCCGCCATTTAATTTTCTGCAATTCTCAACTCAAATTCTGATTCGCTCAACTAGAACATTCCTCTAATTAAAGTTGCTTGATCAATCAATCCCTGTGGGATTCGACCTCACTCTATTGTGAGTTTTTACTTGACGACAAATTCGGTACACTTTCCGAAGGAAATTTGTTATGAGACAAGTTCTCCATGCATCAAGTTTATGGCGCCGTTGCCGGGGATTGATTGTGTATCAACAATGATTAAATTGGAAGATAACTAGATTGAGCATTTTATTTTTGTTTGATTTAATTTTCTGTTTGAGTAATTTACTTTCTAATTTAGTTAATTTCTTCCCTTCCCCCTACTTTTTCTTTGTTTTTTACAATTCATTTCACTAACCCACTAGCTGTTTGATATATTGCATCACTCACACTAACAGTAATTCTGACAGAAATACTTTCTGCATCTATTTTCCTTGCTTGTACTTGTTGGTTGTATGACAGGGAGAAGAAGCGGGGCTTCAACTTCCTTTGATTCTGAACCTGAGAGGACCTTCTTGAGATTAAGAAGGGAAGCAAGAGGAAAAAGAGTAGCTGGTGCTGAGGAAGAGGAGGAATACTTTGAACCAAACATGGAAGACAACATGGAAAACCATCATGAAGAAGAGACTCACAACCATGGCGGAAGAGGTCGAGCAAATCATGTTGGGGAGGATAGAAGAGTTTTAGGCTCTTACATCAATCCAAACCCAGGAAACTGTGGAAGTAGCATTCAAAAGCCAACCATCCACGCCAACAATTTTGAACTGAAGCCACAACTCATCACTCTTGTTCAGAACAACTGTTCGTTCGGAGGAAGTGTCCAAGAAGACCCCAATCAACATCTAACCACCTTCTTGAGAATATGTGTCACAGTGAAGTCTAATGGTGTTCATCCTGACGCCTATAGACTACTCTTATTTCCATTCTCACTCAAGGATAAGGCAGCCAAGTGGTTGGAGTCTTTCCCAAAGGAGAGCTTGACAATCTGGGAGGATGTGGTGAACAAATTCTTAGCAAGATTTTACCCCTCTCAACGAATCAATAGGCTGAGAGCTGACGTCTAAACTTTCAGGCAACAAGATGGTGAGACTCTTTATGAAGCATGGGAGAGGTTTAAGGACCTAACAAGGAGGTGCCCACCAGATATGTTCAACGAATGGGTGCAGCTGCACATTTTCTATGAAGGCCTGTCATATGAATCAAAGAAGGCAGTAGACCATTCATCCAGAGGATCTTTGAACAAGAAGAAGACCATTGAGAAAGCCATAGATGTCATTGAAACTGTAGCAGAGAATGACTACTTTTATGCTTCCGAAAGAGGGAACACGAGAGGAGTGATGGAGCTAAACAATGTAGATGCTCTGCTGGCCCAAAACAAGCTCATTACCCAGCAGCTGGCTGACCTCACCAAGAAGATGGAGAGGAACGAAGTAGCAGCAATCTCCACTTCATCAACAACCCAAGAAGGAATGAATGAAGAAGCAGAGGGAAGTCAGGAGCAAGTCAACTACATTGGGAATTCACCTAGGCAAAACCATGATCCATACTCCAAGACCTACAACCCTGGATGGAGGAATCACCCAAACTTTGGATGGGGAAATCAACAAGACCAAAGCCTTGATCAAAGACGCCCAAATCCCAACAATGCAAGCCACCAACATTTCACATCTAGACTATATCAACACCCCAATAACAACACCTCTCCACATCCACATCAAAACCAAAATAACTTACCTCATCCTTCCACTTCTAATCACGATCTACAATCATTTGATGACAGACTCTCAAGGATTGAGAATCTACTTGAAGGCATAGGCAAGGAGATTCAAGATAACAAGGTGTTCAAGGAGGAAGTGCGAGCCAGTTTCAAGAACCAGGGAGACACAATCAAGAGGTTGGAATCTCAAGTGGGGTATCTCTCTGAGCAAATTCCCAAACCCACAGATGGATTCCCAAGTGACACAGAGAAGAATCCGAGAGGTGAAACAAAGAAAGTAAGATGGGAAGATCGCAAGATGGTCACTATAAGTGATAAGGAGACTGAGGACAAGCCAAGCAAACTGTCAGAACAACCTGAAGATACCTCAGTAGAGAGAAGGAAAAAGATCATCAAGAACCAGAAATCTCACAACAGGAGCTACTGAGACTCTATGCACCATTTCCCCAACTGCTCAATGGTTATGTAGAGAAGAGAATATACTCAAGATTTCTAGATTTGTTTGCATCTCTGCATGTCAACATACCATTCATCAAGACTATTCAACAAATGCCTGCATACATCAAGTATATGAAGGAGCTGCTTCCCAGGAAAAGCTCACTCAAGGGAGACCAAACTATAGTGATGAACAAGGAGTGCAGTGCCCTCATTCAACCACAGTTGCCTACGAAAAGAAAAGATCCAGGGAGTTTTCATGTCCTCTGTGCCATAGGAGAAACAATGTTTGATAAAGCACTCTGCAATTTGGGAGCAAGCATCAACTTAATGCCCTTATCCCTAGTGAAGAGGCTGAAGATCAATAAGATAATGCCCACAGATGTAGTCATAAGGCTGGCAGACAAAACTCAAAACAAGCAATAGGAGTGGTGGAAAATGTATTGGTAAAGGTTGGGAACTACTTTCTTCCCACAGACTTTGTCATCTTGGACATGGAAGAGAGACACACTCACCCAATCATATTGGGAAGACCATTCCTAGCTACAGCCAGAGCACTCATAGATGTGGAGCGAGGGGAGCTAATATTGAGGATCCATGATGAACGACTCAGCTTTGATGTCTTCAAACTCTCACAAGAATCAGACCAAGAGAACAAAGAACCAAGCAAAGATCATAATGAGATGCTGACAGAGGAAGCAAGCACTGAAGCACAACCAGCCCATCTGGGAAAGCCATTGGTTGATGAACAAGGAAATAAGCAGTTGTCACAACTCAAGGAAAAGCTGGAGGAACCTAAACCACCAGAGACATGTGAAGACAACAACAAAATTCCCTTAGAAGAAGAAGTCACCAAGAGCAAGGCAACATCAAAAGGGACAAAGAAGAAGGTACCAAGGGGGTGGAGGAACAAGAAGATCCCTACGGAAGACTTCTTTCCAGGGGATAAAGTGATCTCAGCTTACTTCCCAGATATCCCCCCTGATCTCCCCACTGTACCATCTCAGTTACCTAAGGTCTTCACTATCAACAGAGTTCTCTCCTTGGAACATGTAGAGATCATTAATACAACCAATGGATATAAGTCCAAGGCAAGAGGGGAGGACTTGAAGCATTATCAACCTCCCTGATGAAGGAGAAACGTCAAGCTAGTGACGCTAAAGAAGCGCTTCATGGGAGGCAACCCATGTTTTATATGCTTTTAATAGTGAATAAGTCAATATTCATGAATTCTAACCCAAACTCGACAAACACTTGGTGAAATCCTTGTTATGCAGTATATAGTGAAGAACAAGTTTGGTGTTCAAAGCATGCC